>NC_042962.1:47659295-47959295 GCF_901001165.1 Salmo trutta | reverse complement strand
TCCCGAACACACAAACACTGTCACTGAGATTCTATGCACATACACAACTCTCACACACTCTCTCTCTCACAAACACACACACACACACACACACACACACACAAACACAAGGTTATGCGATGACAGACAAAAATAGCATCCATTTTGAAAACTGTTGTTGCAGTTTCTTAGTAATCCAGGGCCCTTGCTGGCTTTCAGCAAAACACTTTTCACCATCTAACAGAATAGATTTTTTTGATACGGCACATTTGATTTATTTGGTTTTATCCCTGCAGAGAGGAACAATCACCAGGTCATATTTAACAGGAAATTGTATGCGCAGTAGCTCAGCTCAACCTCTCAGTACCACAGGAATGTGGAGTATACATACATGCTTTTATTACTGTCCTTTTCCAGTATACTCTTATAACATATTTCATTACCATATTATACTACTTTTCATGTCGTCTGGGAAAACTATAGATTGGGGAGACGGGTGAATTAACATCAGACAACATCCCTTAAATATCTTTACAACAGGTACTTGAGAAATAGGCTGATTTGTTAATCACACAAAATGTTCTCTAAACTGCATTATGTTGAAGGTCAAAATGTCAAATGGAAATTAGGAGTTACCCTTGCTTTGAATAAATAAGTTATAGTTTCTTTCTGGACACCCATGAAAACCATTGAAAGGTTACAAATCAGGTTAAAAACACATGTTCTCGCATTGTGAACCTGTTTGCAAAATGAGAAATAGTATCAGACATATTGATTCAAAGAATACAATAAAAAAACATTCATCACAATCGGTGAGAATAACACCCACCCCAAAAAACGTAGATCTGTAATTACAGAGATGAGGGACAAGAAATCTTAATGTGTTGATGAACATTTGAGCGCTTTTACATGCCTGGAGGAATTCCATTAACTATCATGATTAAAGCAATCATCAGACTCATTGGTGCCTGTCAGATCTCATCTCTGCCTTCTCAATTAACCAAATCTCCTTGAACTCAATTGCTCACATCATCATCACGCTGTGGCAGAGCGTCCTCCTCACATGTCCTCTCGGCCCTGCACTGCAGCACAACAGGTTTACAGCAGAGATGTTCCCTCCTTTGGCCCCTCCAAATGAGCTAAGTGAAAGAATCCAGGGAGGCGAATTAAACCATTGTGCCCTTCTACATGGAGTCCCACAGAGGACCCCATTGGCTTATTAAAAGCATTATTTGTCAGGTTAGAGGCTCTCACGTCAACCTCCTGCAGTGGGACATGGCTAATTCATTCATCCATTGGCCAGGAGTCGGCTACCCTGCTCAGGGTCATGGCAACATTGGGGCTGGCTCTGGCTTGAAAATAGGAGCATGGTTCACTTAACCCCACCAGGTTCACTTAACAAATGAGATGGGTATATTATTAAATCACAAAGAGGCACATGTCAGTGTAAAGACACACAATTGCGTACATACACACAAACACCGAACACACGTCTCTATACTAACGCCATAATTTGATTCACACCTGAAATCCATTTTTCCCAAGCAACTGCAGCTCAGGAGTAAAGCAACTAGGTCAGATTCTCAGTATTGGCTAATAACACACACGCAGCAACATGCAGCTTTTGCTGAGGGTGCCGGAAGTAAAATGTTTAGATTTTGTGTCACTTCCAAAATGAGTTACACTGGCACATAATTTACCCCAAAACTGCCAACAGCCTAGGTTACATCGTTTCAGCCCATGACAGGGCCTCTGCCGTTCGCCTGTGGACACTTGGCTATGATTCACCTCTTGTGACGGCTATGACATATCGACAGATACACTGAGTTTCGGGCCCTTCTGTTCTCTAAAATGATGCCTTCATTTTGGGCCGCTATAAAAAGGCTCACATGCACCCCTTCTGGAATAGGGCCCTGGAGGTTGAAAGGAACACTTTCATATGTTTTTTTTTGGTGACTGTGATGGAAAGTGTTTTTAACCCTATCAGAAGATGATCAGCACAAATGTTGATGTTTGCAATTGGAACCACTATGATTATGAGGACACCCACACAGGATCATTGATTTAAGCATATTGATCAAAACCTCATTGAAAGACCAACCTCTCTTGAATGGTACATGTTACATGCAACTGCCTCTGTGAAGTATCTAACGATAGCCTTTCAGAACGTATATGAAGCTGACATCATATTTATTGATGACATTAACATATTTTGGTCAATATAGTGCAATAAGTGCAAAGCAATTAAAACAAATGAAATTGATAAGGGAAAGAGAATTGCGAATGCTTGTATAAAAATAGGTGTTACATTAAAAGATCAGAATTACACAACATAATTATTACTTCAATTATTATTCATGAATTTGATAACATATCAAGAATACATATTAAGAATGAACGCACATATTCATTTTTAATAGTAATCATCCTAATGATAGCTGTTTAAAGGCCCACTTGCCTTCCAATTCCAAAAAGTGCAGAAAGCATACAAGGACACCTTTTTTCTTCGTTAAATGACGCAGTCTTTCTTTGACATTGGGGGGTGTGCCACCTTTTTTTTTTTTTAAATGCCACTTTTACAATGCGAGCTACAGTAAATGATATGGAACTACAAACAAACGTTTACAGAGGATCCTGGAATTATGACACAGGTAATATTGATGAAGAATCAAAAGTTTGGAAAACACATGGCAGAGTATTCCAATAAATACTTACAGACTAAAGCAGAGAATTGTCCTGCGCAGTTTGATGGAGGCACTGCTGTACAGTGTTTTTTCATCAGAAGGTGATTTATAAACATTTTTTTGTGATTCACAATATATGTATGGTTATATTCCTGAAAATGTAGTTGGGTAAGTTTACCTGTACACTTACATGTATGTGTATTCAATCTTCAACATATAAAAATAGATTCTAAATCACCAGTTAAGTAGTACAACTTCTGTATTCATCCAGTTAGGTTCAGAGAGAGACTTTCAGTTCCTGCAATGTCATGTAATTAAGAAATAAGAATAATAGAGTTTGGCACACCCCGTTTAATGCTTATTTTGTTGATGTGTCGTGCCAAGGCACCCTCAATATTGAGCCAGTACTTTTAAGGGGGGGAAATCCTTCATATATGGACAAATCTGTTGCTCAAAACTGACTGAAAGTGGTCTGTTTCTCAAGAACTTCGAGGTAGTCTGGCTCGACTTGAAGTTTCGCTTTTAGTTCCAAATATTCATTTCTGTTGGGTTCCACGTAAACAGTACTCGGCGCTGTGCCATAAAGCACTGTTTCTCGTATCCTCTCTGGGTGTAAGAACTGGCGTCTAACATCAAAGTTTGGGTTGTACGTGTACGAGACAGGGCCAGTGTACTTGTATTCTAGACTGTTACCGGAGGGGGATTGGTTGTCCGCCTCTATGATGCCCCTGAAGAAGTGCTCAGCATTCTGTGCAGGGGAGGGGTCCTCGCGAGGCTCAATAGTGCTCACGCTATAAGTGGGACTCCTCATGTTGCTGTTCCTCTCCTCATCCACATCACTTCTATAAGTCACCTTCAATTCATGGAGGTCGCGGTAATCCTCGACTGTGTTGCCTTCCCTGGACCTGTAAATGGGATTTTTGCACATGTGGCCCATAGGGTGAGGGATGTACTCATACACGTGTCCGGCGGGGGCTTTGACTTTGGGGACGGTTCGGTTATTACTGTAAAGGCTGTACTGCAAGTTAAACGAGCTCACGTCAGAGTTGTTGGTGCTGGTGCGGTCGCTCTGGGACTTTTTACGCTTTTTCACCACGACAACAAACAGCCCCGCCGCCACAAAGACGGACATGATGAACACGAGCAGCAGGCTGAGGATGAGGACAGAGAGAGGGACGACGCTGCTAGTGGGGTTAGATCTCTGGTAGGTTTCTGTGGTGGTGGCTCTGTCGGGCAGAGGCTCGTCAGAGGGGGGCGCTGTTGAGACGACTACGTCAGAGTAATCTGGACACAGCTGTTCAGACTGAATGGAACGCATATCAATCCTGCTGTGTCGTTTGGGGGTCTCGCATTTAACCTCATTAACAACGGTGCCTGCACTGAGCTGCTCGAGCCATATCTTCATGCCGACGACGTCACACGAGCAATCCCACGGGTTCTCAATCAGATCTATCTGCAACAGTAATTTTAACTGATCTAACACCCCACTCACAGGCAGGTTTTGGAAATGGTTACTGCGGAGATTAAGTCTAGAGAGGGACAGCCCAGTAAAGATTCCCCCTGGTAAGGTTTTCAGAAGGTTATTGTTGAGGAAAAGCAGCTGAAGGTTTGGCACAAACCGGAAAGTGCCCCCTACAATCTCTCGGATTTTGTTGTATTCTAAGTAGAGATACTGCAAACTCTGCAGGCCAAAAAACATCTCTGCTGTAAGCCTGTCGATTAGATTACCATTTAAATACAGCCTACGCAGGTTGGTTAAATCCCCAAAAGCTCTGTCTTGGATAAGGGATATCCTATTGTTTCCTAGGTGAAGCAAATCCAATCCGGTAGCCTCCAAGAAATCAGATCTGCGTACCACAGCAATGTAATTCCCCGTGAGGTACATTTTTTTGGGATTGTATGGCTTGGGCTTCAGGTCAGATATGTTCTCAATCTTTCTCTCCTGGCAGTTGACATTTAGTCCAAGATCAGCAATCTGCAGATTACACGTACAGGTGGTGGGACAGTCCAAAGGCACAGGAGATTTGGTCTGATAAGCAATGATGGGGCCATAGTTGTAAGGGTTAGCCGGAATCCGGGAGGTGGGCTTTGACCTGGTTCGGTTTGATTGACGGGTGCCCTTGGTAGGCCTTGACGACGCCTTGAAAGCATTCGATGAGGTGGCTGAGGCCGTCACCGAAGCTGGAGTGGTTTGGAAATATCCATTGGTGCTGAGTGGGGGAGGGGGGCGCATTTCATATTCAGAGATTGCTCGGCGGGGGCACAGCTCCTGTTTGGAGACCTCGTCCAGGTCTCTGCCATGCAGCCTGAACGGCGTCTCACAGACCACCTCCCCCACTAAAGCTGTGTACGATATGCTCTCCAGCCAAGCTTTCAGGGCGATGAGCTCACATGAGCAATTCCACGGGTTCTCCTCGAGTTGTAATTCCACCACTTTGTCCATGTGCTCCAGGAGCCCAATGTAAGGAAACATTTTCAACCGGTTGCCCCTGAGGTCCAGATGTGTTAAGGGAACATTCCAGAAAATGTTGGTAGGCAGAGCAGAGAGCAAATTGTCATTCAAAATGAGAACTGTGAGCTGATGCAATTTACTCAGGGCATTGGGCTCTATATTGGTGATGTAATTGTAATCAATCTGAAGGTATTCCAAACTCTCCAGGCCGACAAACGTATCATCCCTTAGGACGTCTATCTTGTTGTTGTTCAAGTGCAATCTCTTTAATCCTTGGAGTCCATTGAAAGCACCCGTTTCCACTTCGTCAATAGCATTGTTGCCTAAATGCAATATGGTCGCCCCAGTGTAGTTGATAAAGTCGTTGAGGGACAGTTTCTTTAAGAGGTTCCCTGTCAGCAGAAGGTGGTACATTGAAAAATGCACCGGGCTTATTTCTGTCAGTCTGACAATCCCTCTGTTCTCGCAGCTGACCGTCAGGATCCCTTCCTTCTCCTCGCATGTACATAGATTCCTACAGATCTCCCCATAATTGTTGTACATCTCGACCAGACTCAGAGATGCTGCGATCAGAAGGATTATTTTCAGTATCCAGATATGCATTTTCAAGGGAGAAGGTGCCCCAGCTCACTGAAGTATGGTGCCAGTATGGGGTGTCATCTAGAAGAGAAAGGCAGGCATTGTCTGTTTAATGAACATCTTGTGTTAAGCGGAACATCCCTGCATGCAGTGGTTACAAAGAGCTATACACTTGTGGATAGAGACATAATACACTTTGTAAAGTATTTTAGATAACTTAATGCGTATACATATTTGGAGGTTTACGTGCAAAAGAAAGAGCAGAAATCTGGACAGAGTTTCAAACACAATATAGTTATGCCAAAAACATTTGTTGCAGCTAAAATGCCACATTCAGTACAGTTCCATTATTATGTATTCAGCTACAGCATCATATCTCAACATGGTATAGACATCCGAAAAATAAATAACTCAACATGCGAAATATTGATGACATGCAGTGCATATTGGTGAATGTCACGGAAAAGAGTACAGCCTATGCATGTGTTTCTCTGAAAATAGAACAAGCAGGTTGGTTATAGCTGCCTTTAGGTTGGCGTTCAAATGGCTTGCAAACTAAACCGACCAGCCATCTGCGACATGTATGCAGAATCCATTGCCTTTTCAAATTATATTCCCCGAAGATTCCAGCAAAGAGTTCATCTTGAGACAATGTTTACATTTAATCGATGCGACCCAGGATTAAAACATACATTTCATGAATGGAATGGAACAAAATTCCATTGTTTAGTTTAGAATGAATGATATATTTTAAACATAGTATACGTGCAACCCTATGGAAAGATCAATCTCCTACTCACCCCGCATATCCGACGACTTGCGAATAGTATAGAAACCGCCGGGTATCAATCATTATCATCAGATATCATGAGACATTTGTTAATAAATGATAAATAGGCTAGTCGTGGTCATTATGGGAGGTGTTCATCCTCAATCATGCATGCGTTAGAAATACTGATTGTTACATAGGGACAGTCACAGCCCTTCATCCCTCGGGCGAAAAAAAGAGACCCAAGTTGATTAAAAGCAAAAAAAACGGATTTGCAAGCATTGCTGAATGCCATGCACAATTTATATCTTGATGTTGAATAAATCATATTATAATAAACGTTATATATCGCATCCGGTGTATGTTGAAGTTGAAGAATCTCTTAAATCTTGTTCAAATTATCTCGCTCTCCCCCCCACTCACAAACGCGCGCGCACCACTCACACAATCTCACACACACACACACACACACAAACACACACACAAGTTATATCTGTGACAAAATCCACAAAATAGAAAAAGCTATCAGCCTAGAGGTCCAATTTTGTGGGTGTAGTCATCCTAATATGATCATAGAGTTTATGGTAGGCTAATAGGCTATGGTTTTCTTTACGAAAGGACATTTGATTCATACGGATGAAGAGTGTATTGCATTGCATATTTAGTTAGTCTGTAGCCTATGTAGGCCATTTACCACTAATTCATTTAATCAAAATAGGCCTACACTGAACGAATATGAGGCATTGCAATGATTTCATGAATTGCGCATTCATTCATCACCTTGAAGGACACCGAGTAGTCCCCCAAAAAAGTTATGCAATTTATGTCAATTTATTACATCTACCAGTAAACGCGGATGTATATATATTATTGCCACTTGAATTAAATCCACCCTATTCATCGTTTTTAATTTAGATTCAACCAAATTGAATACAGCTGTATGTGGATAAAGAGCTGTATGGGGAAAAATTATTTTCAGGACCATGGACAGCTGCCCAACTCAAGCAATAGCTTCCCCTGAAATGAGCAATAGAGCCCTGCATCTCAGACAGAAAATCCGCTGTCCTTACCATGTTAAACCTTGTCAATGCGAACGCATTCCAACTACCTTCCGCTATTTACCATCCTGTCCTATGGTAATGTGGAATCTGTGATTTTCCTTCCTTTTCCACGCTGTAAAATCCTCAAAGTAGAGCCACGGCGGTCTTTAGCTCCATATACCAGGCAATGAATTGCACAAACTGTCTCATTCACGCCTGCAACGTGACTATCAGCGCGACAAAAAAAACGGGTTGTTGTATTTCTCACAGCGAATCTTGGTCTCTTATTGTGGAATGGAATCAAGGAAAAGTAATAATTTCATATGGGAAAAAAGTGTAATAAACCGAACTGCAAAACATCAGATACATCCATTTCAACCGAGATCTCCCTCTGTAGCACAAGCGCCGGTGAATCGGTGGAAAGGCACGAATCCCTTTGTATCTTGTGAGTGGTACGGCTTGTATTGCGTTGTGAATAGATCTACCCAAGATCCTTATTTTTTCTCTCAGCGTTGACCGCACAATTTGACTGAATATGTATGCGCATCTTAGATAGTTGACTTTAATTGAACATTGTCTGACGAAATAATATGATATCCTCCTTAAGTCTCTGCGCAATCAATTATGCGTTTTTTGTACTGACAATGTTTCAACTGGTGGAACGTGTATCAAGGTTAGCGCAGCATACACAATATGTCAATATTAATTTCCATTCGTTGGAGTCTGAAAGAATCCTGAAATATGTGTGAATATCCCCACCTCTAACGTATAAAACGAGCAAAACATGCATGTTGTCAATATTTAGATGCTATTTGTTGTGTAGTACTTCATGGGGGTGGGGGTCGTGGGAGTGAGGGAGACCTATAGAGGGCAGTACAATGCGATGAAACATACTTTTTTGAGGGTGTACTGTACACATTGCCAGGAAATACGGCTGCATTTACACAGACAGCCCAATTTTGATATGATATTTATTGCCAATAATTTGACCAATCAGATCAGATCTGTTGCCCATAATTGGGCAAAAGATCAGAAATGGGCTGCCAGTGAAAGAATGCTCTGACAACATGGCAACAGGTGCTGTTCATGTGGCATGTACGTAAGGTCAGTGTGTGGGTGGAGTCCGAGGGTGGCCCGAGGGTGTGTGTGTGTGTGTGTGTGTGTGTGTGTGTGTGTGTGTGTGTGTGTGTGTGAGAGAGAGAGTGAGAGTGAGAGTGTCATAGAACACAGCCAATGAGACATACAGTATAACCTAGTTGTAGTTGAGGGTAGCTAAAACTCTCTTTGGTAGGGCTAACTGCCTGCACCTAACTTAAATCTCAGGCATGCCTAAACCATATGGTTTGGGAAATTGTTAAAAGACATGGAAATGTACTTTACATAAAGGAAATCTATGCAGAAAATTCTGAATTGCATGTATTTTCTAAATTAATTTAACAATTATAACAACCAACACATTTGGGGCTGATTTCCTGAAAAAAGATTAAGCCTAATCCTGGACTAAGAAGCATGTTTAATGGAGATTATCCCTGAAAAGTACATTTTAGTCCAAGACTAGGCTAAATCTGGGTCTGGTAAACTCGGTTTTTCCATTACAGCACCAGTGGTTTGCAAGTGATCATATTCATGTTGGCTCTATAGTTTTTTTTTTTTTGGGGGGGGGGGGGGGGGACTGTGTTTCCAGTTAGGGCTGACACTGAGGACTTGACACTGAGGACTCTACTTGTGTAGAGCAGAATCAACAACATCTGCATCAACAAGACAGTTGCTTTGTGAGAAGGTGTTAACCATAGATGGTGTTAACCCATCTTCACAGTTAGCCATTGCTATATAAATGAAAGCTGAAAAGTACCAATGGCCTGGACTTGGCCGCAAGTTAGAGTGGGGCCAGGCTGTGGAGGTGGCAACACAAAAGTTTGAGCCCTTTTGGTAAAACACTAGGGTAAATCCTTAGTGGAAATAAGCTATTCGAATCTGAACTGTTTGAATTCATAAACTTTTTGCCTGGTGCCTATTCAACAGTCAAGTTTGTGGTTTATCTGTCCATTGGCAAACAAAGACAGGCGATTGGCAAATTAAGGTTTGAATAAGTCTTTGCAACCCCATGCATGTTAGCTCTGCCAGGGATAAAGTCCAATTAGAACTTGAGAGCCATTGAGCAAGCAATGTATACAAAGCAAGCAATGTATTAGCCGTGGAGATGCATTCAATTATCTGAACGTTTCTGGCTGGCTAATCACATTAACAATACGTTAACAGTAAGTTGCCCGTTGTGAAGGACAAATCTCACAATCGCTGGCGCTCAGCTGGAAATCCAGTTAAAGAAGTCGTTGTCGTGATAGCGTGGCGCGGTGCCAGTGGTGTCTTCCCAATGGAAGGCACTTTGGCTGGCTCCCCTGAGAAGAATCATGACATCAAACTAGCAGTAATTTTTTTGAATTACCTGACATGATTATCGGTTTCCTCTGATGGAGGAGATACAAGTGGAGTGTGTTTGTGTGTGTGTATGTGCACGTAAGAGAGAGAGGGAGAGAGAAAGGACAGAAAGAGAGAGAGAGAGTGAGAGAGAGCGAGGGATAGATGTGTACATGCGATAATTTTAAAAGAAACAGTAGCAGTATTATTCAAATCAGTGTGTGTGTGTGTCTGTGTGTGTGTGTGGGTGTGTGTGTGGGTGGGTGTGGGTGTGTGTGTGGGTGGGTGTGTAGGCCTTTGTATCTACTCTACAGCAGATGCATCTATGCCAACCTGCCTGTTAACAGACCAAAAATAATAATTATTATACACACAGGACACTACAGATTGGAAATGGGAGCACATATGTCTGCTTGGCCAACATGAACTGAGTGTGCTTACAGTTTGTAGAATTAGGTGACTACTGTATAAGCTTCATCTGGAAAGCTCATCCTAATGATCACCTACTAAATAATGACTCTGCCAGTGGAGGCTGCTGAGGGGAGGACGGCTCATAATAATGGCTGGAACGGCACGAATGGAATGACATTAAACAAATAGAAACCATGTGTTATATACCATTCCACCTATTCTGCTCCAGATATTACCACGAGCCCGTCCTCCCAAATGAAGGTGCCACCAACCTCCTGTGCTATGCACACACTATCATACCCAATCAAGTAGTAAAGATCTGATGTCATTGGGATGTGATGCTACAAAGTCTTGAGCCCAATGCCTATGCGTAATGAGATCAGATGATGAGCTCAAGGCTTGTGCTTAATGGTATGTGGGATTATCTCAGCACATTATACAGTATGTGCTGTGTTTCTATGTCACACATTACTGTTTGCATTGACAGCTTTAGCACCTAGACAGTCTGAGCCAAGGTTTGTGATGCTCATGGAAAAGTTAAAAAAAAGATATAGGAGTCTTATCACTGTTGTCCTTGAGTTATCCTTTTGGGACCAGAATACTAACATTCATTCGAATGGATTTATATTACCAGCTAGTTCTCCATTTCTCAAGACAATGTTGACCATTTGCTATGGTTATTCATGTAAATACTGATGTTAATCATCAAATGTCAATGTCATGTGGATGTCATGTTTAAAGAGATAATGAAGAGACATGGTGGTGAATTCATAAATAGGATATATGGGGTGGGACTAAACTGTTTCAGCAACTGCACATTCATTTGATTCAATTGCAGTGCACCTCTCGAATAACAAACAGTAATTCCAGCTCAATAAATGTTACCGATTTCCGGAAAAAAAACACTATTTTGGTTAACTGATTATTTGATTGATGGGTTAGCGTGATTGCTTAGAGTAATTGATCATCTAGATGCACCACAATCAATAGTTTATGCCTTACTTATGTGACTGTGTTTTCTCAACAGTGGAATGGCGCCATCCATTTTCCTTCAACAGTGGCAAATACAGTGCCTTCAGGAATTATTCACAGCTCTTGACTTTTTTCACGTTGTTGTGCTACAGCCTGAATAAAAAAATGGATTACATCTAGATTTTGAGTCACTGGCTTACACACAGTAACCAAGAATGTCAAATTGGAATTATGTTTTTAGAAATGTGTACAAATTAATTCAAAATGAAAAGCTAAAATGTCTTGAGTCAAATAAGTATTCAACCCCTTTGTTATGGCAAGCCTAAATAAGTTCAGGAGTACATTGTTGCTTAACAAGTCACATGTGCGCAATGATCGTGTTTAACATGATTTTTGAACGCCTACCTGATCTCTGTACCCCACACATACAATTATATATAAGGTCCCTTAGGTGAGTATACCTCACTATTGGCTAATAACACACAACAACATGCAGCTTTTGCTGAGGGTGCCGGCAGTAAAATGTTTAGATTTTGTGTCATTCCCCCAAAAAACTGCCAACAGCCTAGGTTACATCATTTCAGCCCATGACAGGGCCTCTACCGTTCGCCTGTGGACGCTTGTCTGTGATTCACCTCTTGTGACGGCTATGACATATTGACAGATACACTGAGTTTCGGGCCCTTCTGTTCTGCCTTAATTGCTGCCTTAATTTTGGGCGGCTATAAAAAAAAAGCTCACATGCACCCCTTCTGGAATAGGGCCCTGGAGTCTTGAAAGGAACACTTTCATATTTCTTTTTCTTTTTTTTGTGACCGTATGTTGAATGGTGCTATTAATAGCATTGCAAAATTAATTTTGATTAATGTCATGTTTTTTTTAAACCATATCAGAAGATGATCAGCACAAATGTTGATGTTTGCAATTGTAACCACTGTGATTATGAGGACACCCACACAGGATAATTTATTGAAGCATATTGATCAAAACACCAACTTCTCTTGACTGGTACATGTTACATGCAGCTGCCTTTGTGAAGTATCACAATAGCGTTTCATTTTCCCCACAATAAGATATGAACCTGACATCATATTTATTGATGACATTAATATATTTTGGTCAATATAGTGCAATAAGTGCAAAGCAATTAAATTGATTAGGGAAAGAGAAGTAATTGATCATCTAGATGCACCACAAATTAGTGTATGCCTTATTTGACTTTGGTTTCTCAACAGTGGAATGGCACCATTTATTTTATTTCAACAGTTGCAAATACAATGTCTTCAGAAGTATTCACAACCCTTGATTTCTTTCCACATTTTGTTGTTTTACAGCCTAAATTGAAATAGATTACATTGAGATTGTGTGTCACTTGCCAAAACACAATGTCCCGTAATGTCAAATTGGAATTATGTTTTTAGAAATTTGTACACATTATTTAGAAATGAAAAGTGTTTTGAGTCAATATGTATTCAACACCTTTGTTATGGCAAGCCTAAATAAGTTCAGGAGTAAAGATGTGCTTAACAAGTCCCATAATAAGTTGCATGGACTCACTATGTGTGCAATGATAGCGTTTAACATTATTTTTTAATGCCTACATGATCTCTGTACCCCACACATACAATTATCTTAAATCAGCTTGAAAATCTACGGCAAGACATGAAAATGGCTGTTTATCAATGATCAACAACAAACCTGACAGAGCTTGAAGAATAAAAAAAAAATGTATGTGCAAATATTGTATAATCCAGGTGTGCAAAGCTTTTAGAGACTTACCCAGAAAGACTCACAGCTGTAATTACTGCCAAAGATGATTCTAACATGTATTGACTCAGGGGTGTGAATACTTATGTAAATTAGATATTTCTGTATTTAATTTTCAATAAATGAGCAAACATTTCTAAAATCTACTTAATCCATTTTGAAGTCAGGCTGTAACACAACAAAATGTGGAATAAATCAAGGGGTATGAATACTTTCTGAAGGCACTGTACATCACATCAATAAAGTTAGCTCCTGGAATGTGTAGATCACTTCTTTACACACTGTTTTCATTTTTCTGGCAGTTAATTTGCCACATTTACTTTAGTGCGATACTAGCTGTCGATCCCTGGGCGCTAATCAAAAGCATCAAATCTAACCCTCAGCATTTATCAGGCCTGAGAAGATGTATAGCTCTGGAGTGGATTCACATTGAAGAATGACTGCATTGCCTCTTCCGACAGCTAAGATTGATCACCAAAGAGCAGGAAGTTTCGCAGGGGGCTTTCCTTTGTTTTTTTCCCTCACAGGTTCCTCTGCCGGTCTAAGGGAAGGTAATTTAAAAAATGTTGAATCGGTAAGATGCCAACTTACCTGGGGCTATAATGAAAAGAGCTGCTGACGACAGCGATAAGTGCATCCACAGTATCAACAGTATGAACGAGTGAATGAATTGAATTATGAGCTCTCATGCAGAGTAACAAAGCGCCGAACCATAAACAAGTTCACCCCTCACAGACTTCAGTTACAGTAGGCCCTAGGTTAAAAAAAGATACACAACAGTCCAAAACAATACAATACAAACAACATATTTTCACCATAACTCTGGACATAGAAATCTCCAACGTTTACAATGTTGACATTTTCAGAAACTAATAGAGTTGACTTGCTGAGACTTGGGTATTTGGAAAGAGTTTCAGGACTGAGCGCCCATACGGAAAACTCATATATCATAAAATATACTTATCTGTATGTTCAGAACATATTCATGAAATATATAACTTGAGCACATCATAGAATATGTATGTAAATATATTTAAAAATCTATGTAAATTAAATATATTTTTGCACCACATGTATCATGCTGTATTGTAATGTTGAGCCTATTGACATCTGGTTCCTTGGCTTTAGGTTCCCAAAGTGGGGTTTGCATGCAATAGTTGAAAATAAATTATTCAGCTTTACTTTCCAATTATGAAACAATGTAAGATTAGCTATGTTAATTTCGAAAGGAGACATTAAAACCTAGAACATATTGCTCCCGAGCTGTCAATCCCAATTTGAAATCATCCAGAGCCCCGCCCCCAGCCCACCTCCAGCTGACAGAGCAGCAGTTGCAATTTAACCTGTCAGCACCCAAAATCAATCTTACTGATAGTAGGATTTTATTTTATTATATAATCATAACAATGATTTAAAATATAAGTTTTAAGCTAGCGGGTCAAACTGCCTGAAAGAAAGCGTTTTTGCTGAGCTAGCTAACACAGCTACTTACTGTAGCTAGCTACCTCCTTTAGCTTGTCCACACAACATGCAGTGTGACTGACCAAGGTAAGAATTCGTTGGATAGTTAATATGTCATGTAGCTACAGCACAGGTACGTGTTAGATATAATCTAATTGCCAAAGCTAGCTAGTAAAATGTTGCTTGCCACACAATGGCTAGCTAGCTAGATTATTTCTAGATAAAAATACAAATATTTTTCCCTGCAGTGGATATTTCTGGTGTGGAGCCTCAACAGCCAATATCAGTTAGTATTTTGTATCATTTAGCTAGTTAGCTCCTGAACACGAACCTCTTATTCTTCATCTTGTGTGGAATTGTTTTACTGACTCTATGTCTCTGCATTATACACAGGGTAATTGCAACTTGTGAGTCTGACAATGGACTTTGGAGCTTAACCTGTAGTTGACATGTAGCTAGCTAGCTAGGAAAATAATGAACCATAATCCCAACTCATGACATTACTACCCTGTATTAATCTGCAGGTAGCTAACCAACCAGGTTCAATGTTAGCTAGCTAACATTAGGCTATAGCTAGCCAAGCAAATGGCTCTGAGATACTAATAATAAGATCATACATGTAACATTAGCTAGCGAGCCAGCCAGCTAATGTTAGCTAGCTAGCTAGGTAAACAATGAACCATAATCTCAACTCATGACATTACTACCCTGCATGAATCTGCAGGTAGCTAACCAACCTGGTTCAATGTTAGCTAGCTAACATTAGGCTATAGCTAGCCAAGCAAATGGCTCTGATATACGAATAATAAGACATACACATAACGTTAGCTAGCGAGCCAACCAGCTAACTTTAGCTAACAGTACACTTTAACTTGAAATGAAACCACTTTCTGTCAAAGTTAAAAACGTGTAAAATGTGAAAATGTATCTACCCGTATGCATCATTCATGGATGGACACGTCTCCTGTCGGATGCCATGGTTTAAAGATGTAATCCGGAGACAGGTCTTTTCTTAATTTCCTTAGCTTCATACTCGAATTCCACTGATTTCAAAACTCTGTCCTCCAGAAAGTGTAGAGCAACACTTATGCCGTTTAACTACACGATCCATTTAAAAAAAGTTGCACCTAGACAGACTGACCATCTCATATAGACAGAAGCGTGCTTTAAGGCATACCAATCCAAACTGATCTCTCGGCATGTCATTATCTCAGCCAATCACGGCTAGCGGGAAGGTTGCTCACTTTTTCTGTGCCTAAACCAACTAGGCTCGTAAGTTAACAATTGTATTCGTATTTACAGATGGCATACATGTTTGTTATTAAGGCACATGAAAGTTCACATGTTCGAGAAGGAATTTGCAAGAAAAAAATAAATAATTATAAAAAAAAAAGTTTACATTCAAACGGCTCTCCTGTGAAGTAGTGACCCGCGACATACGCCTAGTTTCCTGAAACGGGTCACATATATGAGTAATAAATATATTTAGATATATTTATTGAAAATATTAGTACGTACAGTATATTACAAATACAGTATGTATTTGAAATATGTGTCAATTTTTAAAGTCATCAAAAAAAGAAACGGCCTCTCACTGTCAACTGCGTTTATTTTCAGAAAACTTAACATGTGTAAATATTTGTATGAACATAACATCATTCAACAATTGAGACATAAACTGAACAAGTTCCACAGATATGTGACTAACATAAATTGAATAATGTGTCCCTGAAAAAAGGGGGGGTCAAAATCAAAAGTAACAGTCAGTATCTGGTGGCCACCAGCTGCATTAAGTACTGCAGTGCATGTCCTCCTCATGGACTGCACCAGATTTGCCAGTTCTTGCAGTCAGATGTTACCCCACTCTTCCACCAAGGCACCTGCAAGTTCCCAGACATTTCTCGGGGGAATGGCCCTAGCCCTCACCCTCCGATCCAACAGGTCCCAGATGTGCTCAATGGGATTGAGATCCGGGCTATTCGCTGGCCATGGCAGATCACTGACATTCCTGTCTAGCAGGAAATCAAACACAGAATGAGCAGTATGGCTGGTGGCATTTATATGCTGGAGGGTCATGTCAGGATGAGTCTGTAAGGAAGGGTACCACATGAGGGAGGAGGACGTCTTCCCTGTAACGCACAGCGTTGAGATTGCCTGCAATGACAACAAGCTCAGTCCGATGATGCTGTGACACAGCGCGCCAGACCATGACGGACCCTCCACCTCCAAATCGAGCCTGCTCCAGAGTACAGGCCTCAGTGTAACACTCATCCCTTCAATGATAAACGCAATCACCCTTGGTGAGACAAAACCGAGACCCGTCAGTGAAGAGCACTTTTTGCCAGTCCTGTCTGATCCAGCGACGGTGGGTTTGTGCCCATAGGCGACATTGTTGCCGGTGATGTCTGGTGAGGACCTGCCTTACAACAGGCCTACAAGCCCTCAGTCCAGCCTCTCTCAGCCTATTGCGGACAGTCTGAGCACTGATGGAGGGATTGTGCGTTCCTGGTGTAAATCGGGAAGTTATTGTTGCCATCCTGTACCTGTCCTGCAGGTGTGATGTTCGGATTTACCGATCCTGTGCAGGTGTTGTTACATGTGGTCTGCCACTGCGAGGACAATCAGCTGTCCGTCTTGTCTCCCTGTAGCACTGTTTTAGGCGTCTCACAGTACGGACATTGAAATGTATTGCCCTGGCCACATCTGCAGTCCTCATACTTCCTTGCAGCATGCCTAAGGCACATTCACGCAGTTGAGCAGGGACCCTGGGCATCTTTCTTTTGGAGTTTTCAGAGTCAGTAGAAAGGCCTCTTTAGTGTCCTATGTTTTCATAACTGTGACCCTAATTGCATAATGTCTGTAAGCTGTTAGTGTCTTAACGACCGTTCCACAGGTGCATGTTGATACATTTTTTATGGTTCATTTAACAAGCATGGGAAACAGTGTTTAAACCCGTTACTTTGAAGATCTGTGAAGTTATTTTGATTTTACAAATGATCTTTGAAAGACAGGGTCCTGAAAAAGGGATGTTTCTTTTTTTGCTGAGTTTATTAGGCTTCGGTGTGGGTTAACAGCACTTAAGGTCTTCAGCCATCAAGGTTTTCAGCCATCTGTGAGGTAACATCACCACTACCTATATGAAAAGCACAGATAAAAATGTCATTATAAACTGACTTTGACCCATTATCATAAAGTTCAAGGGCATCAAGTGATAGGATAAGAAATGTAAGATGTTAAGAGCAATTGCATTACACATGTACATATCAAAAGGTGAATTTGTTTGGCTAGTATATCTTTCTCTAAATCCTTTACTATCAGCCACTCACAGAGCAGAAATTCAGACCATAAGGCGTTTTGAAGCACCACTCCACATTGCCTGGCCAGTTGAAAGGCAAATTTGAAAACACTAAGCTGAAGTGGAGCATGGTTAGGAAAATTCCGTGGTGGCCTGCATTCAAAAGGTCAATGTTATGTATTGCAGAGAATGGATGGCTAAGCCGGTTTTCAAATGTTGGGCCACTTTGTCAGCAATTTCAAAAAACAGACAGGAGTGGAAGCCTGATGCATACTTACCCTCAGTACATCATACAGTTTGCTGCTATGCAGTTCTAAGTTTGCACAGTAGCCAAGGTTGGTATTTATTGATTAATGATAAAACAAGATTTTGGGGAAATCAGAAAACAGAAACTGTGACATTGTTGAAGTAGGAATTAAACATTACTCCCATCCAGTTCTTCTACTGAACACTACTCTCATATTTAGGACAATGAATGTTGCTAATAAAACGACTGTCTATACAAAATTGGGGGGATAACATACAGAATTTCAAACATCACATATGTGCAAAACATGTAAAGCTCATGTCAGAAACACAGCATGAGGCCTATTGTTCAAACAAACTTTTCTCTCGTTTGGGATTGGAAATTAATTTTACTGTGCAATGTTCTAGTCTAAATTAGAATCACTGTTGGATTTCAATCTTTGAGTGTGGGAATGAATGAGGGGGAAAAGCCTGCCTAGCCAATTAGCCAAGCAATAATGGATTTCTAAGTCACAAGAGGAACCATTTGCCCTCTATTTAAATAGTCAGGATAATTACAGTATATGAAAATATGGATGAGAATATTACCATGTACATATCAATTGTCATGCATGTCTAGTTCTCTTTCCTTTTCTCTCTGCACTAAAAATACACGCATCTATACAATAAAAAAAATGTAACTCCTAAGATAGACTCCTTTCAGTTAACCCACAACTGGTAGTGTCAGTTTGTCACACAAATTATGTTCTGCGTTTCTGACACAGAAATCAACTGCACTAGTTGTTCAGGCTCTGGTCTTGTCCCATTTTGATTACTGTTTGGTAATATGGTCAAGTGCAGCAAAGAAAGACATAGCAAAGCTGCAGCTGGCTCAAAACAGATCAACACGCCTTGCCCTTAACTGCACATACAGAACTGGTTGAGGGTTGATGAGAGATGAACTGCTTCTCTTATAATCTTTATGAGAAATACTAATGTAATGAAAATTCCAGATTGTCTGCATAATCAAATAACATTCAGTTCAGACACCCATACATACTCCACAAGACATGCCACCAGGCGTCTCTTCACAGATCCCAAGTCCAAAACGAATTCTTGGCAATGCACAGTATTATACAGAGCCATGATCACATGGAACTCTCTTCCATCTTCAAATACTCAAGCAAACAGCAAAATTACCTAATGGGGATCCGAATAAACCAATAAACCAATGAATTACATCATAGCCAGAGTTCTGTCACAACATCTTCAGCCATTTCTCCCCACTGCAGCTGATGTTACGAATTCAGTAGTTGAGGTTCACAAAACTACTTCGCTTGCCAGGAGCCTAAGAAGCATGAAAAACGCCCGTCCTGCGCAAAAACAGACAAAACAACACTCTACCCATGTCTTTACATAGCTGACATGTGGCACCATCAAACACACACAGCGCACCACAGAATGCCACAGCAGAATGAACAGGGACATCATAGAATCAAAAGGTATTTGAAATGAAAAAAGGTTGTTGAACCCTATGACGTTCCAATTCTTTGCACTAGCTGCCTTTTTTATGTCTGGATCATTGATTTCCGTAGGAGTGATTTGATTCATGCTGGGAAGGTGTAGGGGCCGAAAGGAGTCTGACTATATCAGAGACCTCTCAAATGCACCTTCGAATGTCAATGGTGCCTTTTCTACACTATTCTTCAGTATGTTCCATGTTCTAGTATGTTTCAGAACATCACAATAGAAAACAATAGAATCAACTAAGCACACTGACCATGAAAAATAACTAACGTTTTTCTGAATGAACAAAGTGTTCTGTACCATATTGCATGGTATAATCATATGAACAACGACCATTGCTCAATAAGACTTATTATCTACAATGCTGGAAAAATCATATAACATTTTTAGATTCAAAGAACTAGGGCTTATGTTTATTGAGTGATCGCAATAGGCTTCTGTGAACGCATGAAGCAGCTAAATAAACATTGATTTTCATGAAAATAATCAATATATAGTTGTTTTAACACCCACCCCCAATCCCAACGGAGGACTTTGGTATTTAGTAGAGTGTGTTGATGATGTGAGCTCCCAAGGGAAATCATTTCATACTGCACCCTCACAATGACAAGTAATGGGACAAGAATACATTCATATACATTTTACATTTTAGTCATTTAGCAGATGCTCTTATCCAGAGCGACTTACAGTAGTGAATGCATACATTTCATACATTATTATAATTTTTTTTGTACTGGTCCCCCGTGGGAATGAAACCCACAACCCTGGCGTTGCAAACACCATGCTCTACCAACTGAGCCACACGGGACCATTAACAAATGTTGAATTCATTTATCAATAAAGTGCCATCAACATACAATCCATGGTACTCTAGAAGTGAGGAGAGTATGCAAAACGACACATGCATTTTATGCTCCTCTGATATTCATGTAATAACTAGAAAATCATTCTGATTAATGAAAGGTGCATAGGGAACTAATCAACTAACTGGACCATTACTTCGTCAACATATGCATAGCGTGATGTTCTCCCAATTGGCTTCAGCAAAAACCATTTCCTTCAAAAGGCCAAGTGATATAGGGTAATACTGTGCAAAAGTGGTGTTTCAAACTGACCTCAATTCCAGATTAAAATGTGCTTCCAGTACTTGACAAAACCAAATACACTACTGTTCAAAAGTTTGGGGTCACTTTGAAATGTCCTTGTTTGTGCCTCACAAGTCACAAGTCCTCAACTGGCAGCTTCATTAAATAGTACCCACAAAACCACCAGTCTCAACTTCAACAGTGAAGAGGTGACTCCGGGATGCTGGCCTTCTAGGCAGAGTTGCAAAGAAAAGCCATATCTCAGACTGGCCAATAAAAATAAAAGATTAAGATGGGCAAAAGAACACAGACACTGGACAGAGGAAGATTGGAAAAAAAGTGTTATGGACAGACTAATCTAAGTTTGAGGTGTTCGGATCACAAAGAAGAACATTTGTGAGATGCAGAAAAAATGAAAAGATGCTGTCCGATGCCTGCGGCTACGGAACCCTGACCTGTTCACCGGACGTGCTTGTTGCACCCTCGACAACTACTATGATTATTATTATTTGACCATGCTGGTCATTTATGAACATTTTAACATCTTGACCATGTTCTGTTATAATATCCACCCGGCACAGCCAGAAGAGGACTGGCCACCCCTCATAGCCTGGTTCCTCTCTAGGTTTCTTCCTAGGTTTTTGGCCTTTCTAGGGAGTTTTTCCTAGGGAGTTTTTCCTAGCCACCGTGCTTCTTTCACATGCATTGCTTGCTGTTTGGGGTTTTAGGCTGGGTTTCTGTACAGCACTTTGAGATTTCAGCTGATGTACGAAGGGCTATATAAATAAATTTGATTTGATTTAATTTGCTTGATGCCATCTGTCAAGCATGGTGGAGGCAATGTGATGGTCTGGGGTGCTTTGGTGGTGTCAAAGTGGGAGATTTGTACAGATTAAAAAGGATCTTGAAGAAGGAAGGCTATCACTCCATTTTGCAACGCCATGCCATACCCTGTGGACGGCGCTTAATTGGAGCCAATTTCCTCCTACTACAGGAAAATGACCCAAAGCACAGCTCCAAACGATGCAGTGACTATTTATGGAAGAAGCAGTCAGCTGGTATTCTGTCTATAATGGAGTGGCCAGCACAGTCACCAGATCTCAACCTTATTGCGCTGTTGTGGGAGCAGCTTGACCGTATGGACATAAGAAGTGACCATCAAGCCAATCCTACTTGTGGGAGGTGCTTCAGGAAGCACAGGGTGAAATCTCTTCAGATTACCTCAACAAATGAACAACTGGAATGCCAAAGGTCTGCAAGGCTGTAATTACTGCAAATGGAGGATTCTTTGACGAAAGCAAAGTTTGAAGGACACAATTAAAAAATCATTATTTATAACCTTGTCAATATCTTGACTATATTTCATACACATTTTGCAACTAATTTCACGTATGTTTTCACTGAAAACAAGGTCATTTCTAAGTGACCCCAAACTTTTGTACGGTAGTGTATATGTACATATTCTCATTCACCCCTTTAGATTTGTGTGTATTAGGTAGTTGTTGGGGAATTGTTGGATTACTTGTTAGATATTACTGCACTGTCAGAACTAGAAGCACAAGCATTTAGCTGCATTCGCATTAACATCTGCTATCCATGTGTATGTGACCAATACAGTTTGATTTGATTTGATAGCTGGTGACCAGGGATTGCCTGGGTAGATTCCCTACTGGACCCAGTTGTCTCTGACCCATACTGGACTGTGTGAGGTGCATGGGTGGGTGTCTGACTCAAATACAAGAGGCCTATGCCCTATAAACCAAGGCTGGTGTGTTAAATGTGCAGTGTTGTGTGGAGATGAACCATTGTCTTATACACTGAGAAATGAATTATCTGTATATTATCACATACACTATATGGCCAAACGTATGTGAACACCCCTTCAAATTAGTGCATTTGGCTATTTCAGCCACATCCGATGCTGACAGGAGTATAAAGTTGAGAACACCGCCATGCAATCTCCATAGACAAACATTGGCAATAGAATGGCCTGTACTGAAGAACTCAGTGACTTTCAACGTGGCACCGTCATAGGATGCCACCTTTTCAACAAGTGAGTTCGTCAAATTTCTGCTCCGCTAGAGCTGATCCGGTCAACTGTAAGTGCTGTTATTGTGAAGTGGAAATGTCTAGGAGCAACAACGGCTCAGCCGCGAAATGGTAGGCCACACAAGCTCACAGATTGGGACTGCCAATTTCTGAAGCGAGTAGCGAGGTCCATACAGAAGTGGTTTCTCAAGATCGGTGTGGAAGAATTTGACTGGCCTTCACAGAGCCCTGACCTCAGCCCCATCGAACACCTTTGGGATGAATTTGAATGCCGACTGCGACCCATGCCTAATCTCCCAACATCAATGCCCGACCTCACTAATGCTCTTGTGGCTGAATGGAAGCAAGTCCCGGCCACAATGTCCCAACATCTAGTGGAAAGCCTTCACAGAAGAGTGGAGGCTGTTATAGCAGCAAAGGGGGGTCCAACTCCATGTTAATGCCCATGATTTTTTAATGAGATGCTCTTGGGCTATGATATGAATGTACATCAAGCTGTACAGTTGAGTTGGGCATCGTGCATAACCATCCTGAGTCGCGGGGCCTTGACACCAATGTTCCCTCTAAGCTGTGTGCGTGAGCAGTCCCCCGGGACTGCCGCGCAGAACAAATGTCAGCCCGCGCAAAGAACTTCACTTTCTAGAGTTTCTCCCCTTTGTTAACACTATCAATGTTTCCCTTTACTGTGGGTATTGTAATCGAATCAACACACTTTCAATGCAACATACTGAAACAAAATGAACTATGCAAGACTTAAAGGCGCTGCATGGTCAATCAGGCTTCTGTATTGGCCATGCAGCATTTACGGAGATATGGCCTCTACATTCACACTTCTTGCGCTTCGCGGAGTAGCGCAGAGCTGTTGAGTAAAGCTATTGTGAAGGAAGTTGTCAAGGAAGTGAGTTTGAGTTTATACAGGACCTCCTGCCCTTACCTACCATCAAACAATCATGTCAATGCGGAGTTATAAGGTTCACTCCGCATTGTTACAAAACATGGGTGGCGCACTGCGATGTGGTACGGAGCTGAATTTGGCCTCCGGAGGCTCTGCAATTGCATCACACCCTCCATATAGAGCCTCTGACTACATTTTCGGGTCGAGCATAAATTGGCTTTCAGCCCGTACTCTACACAAACCGATGCGGCATAACCAATCAGAGTTGCAGTAGGCCTATATGCAAATAGACCATTGCCATGTATGGATCTGTGCCATTCACTTTGAACTGGACTGTGTTTACAGCATGAGCAGTTGTGAGTAGATGAGCTTGTTTAGAGATCAAAGCAAGAGCTGCTTGTAGCCACGTGTACACATTTGTTAATATCCTTGGCTAGTTAGTGAGTTGCTAGCCCAGTTATAGATAATTTGTAGCCAGCAATGGGGGAGTGATTGCTTCTGACAAGAGCACAACATTTGTACATTTCTAGACATCTTTGAAAAGCAAGTCGGGTAAAGAGTTGGTTTTTTTTGTCTTAAAGGGGCAGTGGTGTATTTTGAGACAGGCTTGAATAAGCTAAGTAGCCAATAGGCAGAGGGTAGCATATTTGTCTGATTCTCTGTAATAATGGCATGGGAATAATAATGCAATTTATTTTGTAATGTTGGATTCTTGCATCAAATAACTACATTTTCAGTCACCTCCTTGTCTGAAGTACAGGTGGATAAACAGGTTAATGTCAAGCCCTGCATGTTTTGTTTTTCAAAAGTCTACATTGAACACTACGTTAGGATCAAATATCCACAGTAGCCTACTTGACCACGGTCTGAAACTGTAACTTAAAGCGGGTACATCCTCACTGGAAGTTGGACAGAATTTTCGCAATGTTTAGGTTTGCGCTCAGCAGACCTGCAATTTGCTCAGTGTCGGATTATTTTATAGAAGGAACATTGCTTGACATGTTTACTTGACAGATCTGATTGATTATAAATACAGTTTTGTCAAAACGTGTCACGACGCTTCACAGAAACAGATTTGAATAGACAGCCAATTATATTTAGCCCATCTTTAAAAAATGGTGGAAGAGTGGGGTTTAGTGATGAGTCACTCCTGTATTGTTCTTTACATTGATTGTGGGGCCCTCCTGATCCGTGTCTCAGGGGACTCTATTAGCATAACATTACTCTTCTCCTCAGCTCACTATCCAAGTGCGATTCATGAAAACGAGGAGTCATCTGTTTCATAGGTCTTCTGACAAGTGAATCCGTTATGACAGCAATCTGAAGAAGAGATTTCTATTCATGTTTTGCCTTTGAGAGTCAGGCGGTTTGGCATGTGGAAGGGAAGAAAAATATAAGAACATTTCGGGGACCCCTTGGTAAATATCTCAAACAATGCTGACAAATGTCATCTTTTCTTTTTGAAAAATACTGTTGTAACCTTAGTCGTTATGAACACAAGCCTGATGAAAATGTTTCCATCTGCAAAACAGTCCAATGGACTGTTTGCTACAATGTGGAGTAAGCAACTTCATTGTTGGCATAACAATTTTTATTTAATCTTATTACATTTGCAATAATACCATTATGTCATAACTGCATGAGCACATATGCATTTCAACTCCCTTTTCGAGTGACAAAATTTTGAACTCACTATTGAATGACAATTTCAGATACCATCAACAAACACCATTCACCCATCACTCATTTGGGGATGTTCACTCAATTCTCACATTATGAAGTGATTGAAAATATGCTCTTCTCTGCTCCAGAGAAGCAAAAAACAAAGCACAGTATGTCAACTGGGGATATTGTCAGTTTGGACACACCATAGACAATCTATGAAGCTTTGAGTCCCTTTGACAAGGCACAATCAGCAGAAAGCAGCTGTTTATTCTGGAAGCGAGGCGCCGGGCAGCGCTACTCTGGGATGCCAAGAGCAGCACGGTTTGATTATTTACTGTCACACAGTGTGTGTTCAGACACAAATTGACCCCCGGAACAATGTTGGGAAAAAGGATCACGCAAATTCCACTTCTAAGCAGCGTTGGTATTCTCCTGACGATGGCCGCTTCGAGTCGCTTCGGTGTTTGCGGAGGCTTATGTGAGCCAGAGTAGGATTGTATGGGATGGAAAACCCACTGAGGGCAGTGAAAGAGTGGAGTGCGAGTCCAGGATTAGAGAATATGGGGCTAATATGGTGGTTTACCCCAGTGAAATGGTGGAAGAGACAGGTTTTGGTCTAAACAGCTGAACAGCTTATGTTGCAGGGTGGTAAGATGCATTATTCCGAAACAGTATGTCAAACTGTACCCTTGTGTGACATGATAGCCACCTTAAAAAAGCTGCTAAATTATCAAGCAGCATATTTAGTGTCATGACTAAATCGCGTTATTAAAATATAAAGATTGATCTATAAATGTTATGTTAGAAGGCTATTATCAATGTATGAAGGATTTCCCTCCTTTATCTTTGAACAAACCCTAATGAGATCATGAAATGCCAAGTGGAAGACAATCAAAGATCTTGTTACTCAGTCTTAAATTAATTAGATTTTGACGCAGGCCATTGAAGATATAAATTGTGACGTCGCATTCAGTTTATCTTTTGATAAAACGGGGACCCGTCTTTGCTCGTGAGCACCCCTTTCAAAACTACTGCCTGAAATTGTACAAAAGTTCTGGAGCATCACTTTAAGTATGAGCATTTACTCTAGATTGCCCTCCTTTGAGAGCTCTTTCTAGTTATGGACTTTAACAAGTGCAAGATCATTCAATTTAGGAGATCCATGTGCGATGCTGCTGCTTTTCAGACTTCTTTATTCTCTATAAGAAGAAGAGCCTACAGCATCACCACTGAAGAATTAGAAATGTTCATTTGGCATTCAGAGGCCCTGGCAAACTGTTCAAAGTCGGAGGAGAAAGAAAACCATATATCCAAGCAAAGAAATATGTGCTCTCTGCTCCAGAGATGTGATGACGCATGTTTGGGGCAGTTGTCAAGATTCCTGCGAGGTTCTTTTGAAGAGTGGAGGGAATGAGAGTGAGGGAACTTAATGCTTGTTCAGGACCCAGGGTTATTGTTATTCCAGAGGAAGGCCACGTTTGATGCACTTTAAACATTCAAATGTGACACGTCTCAAAGTGTCAGACTTAAACAGCAATATGGTGTTAGATTAGGGAAATGGTGTTGCAACCGTTTACAAAAAAAAATAACATCTCCACAGTCTCCGAAATGTCATGTGTGCACTTTGAACGGTAACGCGGCAGTTTCAAGGCATCTGTACCTTCTTGTGCCTGGTGATAAGATAATTTTATACACAGTATCAGTCAAAATTTTGGACACACCTACTCATTTAAGGGTTTTTCTATTTAAAAATATATATATTTTCTACAATGTAGAATAATAGTGAAGACATCAAAACTATGACATAACAGGTACGAAATCATGTTGCAACCAAAAAAAGTGTTAAACAAATCAAAACATATTTGAGATTCTTTAAAGTAGCCACCCTTTGCCTTGATGACAGCTTTGCACACTCTTGGCATTCTCTCAACTAGCTTCATGAGATAGTCACCTGGAATGCATTTCAAATAACAGGTGTGCCTAGTTATAAGTTAATGCATTCGAGCCAATCAGCGTGCACCCCCACAAATCTGCCAAAATGTCCTTTCATACCTACCTTTATATCATTCACTTCCACTGAAGTGGAATTCTCACAATCAGAGCATTTTGGGGGCCATAAGCAAGATTTGGTCAGGGGGCCCCCCTAAAGGTCTTCACGGATCCACCTGTACACGAATGCCCGAGCACCCGAGCGGGTTAGAATGCAGAATTCTAAATAATGTCACAGGTCTGAGTCGAAGCTGATATGATTGTCACGGGTCTCGCTTATGTGTAATTTTAACTGACTTGTCACTGAACAAAAATATAAATACAACATACAATTTCAAAGATTTTACTGAGTTACAGTTCATTAGAAAATCGGTCAGTATAAATAAGTAAATTAGGCTCTAATCTATGGATTTCACATGACTGGGAATACAGAAATGCGTCTGTTGGTCACAGATACCTTAAAAAAGGTAGGATAATATTTTTTGTTTAATATCTGGTGTGCCCATAGAGTTGATCAGGCTATTGATTGTGGCTAGTGGAATGTTGTCCCACTCCTCTTCAATGGCTGTGCAAAGTTGCTGGATATTGGTGGGAACTGGAGCACGCTGTCAAACATGTCTATCCAGAGCATCCGAAACATGCTCAATGGGTGACATGTCTGGTGAGTATGAAGGCCATGGAATAACTAGGACATTAAAGGAATTGTGTACAGATCCTTATGACATGGGGCCGTGCATTATCAAGCTGAAACATGAGGTGATGGCGGTGGATGAATGGCACGACAATGGGCCTCAGGTTCTCGTCATGGTATCTCCGTGCATTCAAATTGCCATTGATAAAATGCAATTGTGTTCGTTGTTCGTAGCTTATGCCTACCCATACCATAACCCCACCCCCACCAAGGGGCACTATGTTCACAACGTTGACATCAGCAAACCACTTGTCCACACAACGCCATACTGCTTGGTGCAGTTGAAACTGGGATTCATCCGTGAAGAGAACACTTCTCCAGCATGCCAGTGGCCATCGAAGGTGAGCATTTGCCCACTGAAGTCGGTTACGACGCCGAACTGCAGTCAGGTCAAGACCCTGGTGGGGACGACGAGCACACAGATAAGCTTCCCTGAGACATCTTCTGACAGTTTGTTAAAAATGTATTTGGTTGTGCAAACCCACAGTTTCATCAGCTGTCCGGCTGGCTGGTCTCAGACAATCCCACAGGTGAAGAAGCCGGATGTGGAGGTCCTGGGCTTGTATGCTTACACGTGGTCTGCGGTTGTTAGACAGTTTGAAAATACAGCCAAATTCTCTAAAAGGACGTTGGAGGCAGCTTATGGTAGAGAAATGAACATTCAATGATATGGCAACAGCTCTGGTGGACATTCCTGCAGTCAGCATGCCAATTGCACGCTCCCTCAAAACTTAAGACATCTGTGGCATTGTGTTGTGTGACAAAAATGCACATTTTAGAGTGGCCTTTTATTGTCCCCAGCACAATGTGCACCTGTCTAATGATCATGCTGTTTAATCAGCTTCTTGAAATGCCACACCTGTCAGGTGGATGGATTATCTTGGTCACTAACAGGGATCTAAACAAATTTGTGCACACAATTTGAGAGAAATACATTTTTGTACATTTAGAACATTCTGGAATCTTTTATTTCAGCTCATGAATCATGGGACCAACACTTTACATGTTGGATTTATATTTTTGTTCAGTATATCTGTGTGACCTTGCAGACTGCAGAATGTTTTAAAAGTGCAAAGTCACTCTGAATTTTTCTAATTTTGCTACACCCACACTATAAACGTACTGTACTGTTTTGTGTCTTAGATTTCCTTCAGGTGATATATAATTCCTAGTTTCCTCCTATTCCAAACCAAGCACTCAGCCTCCTCTGTCTCTTCCACAGGATTGAATATCTATTTAAAGATATTTGTGGTTTGTCTTTCGTGCTGGATCATATTCAGGACTTATGGAGCAGATCAGGTGGATAACTAGCACTTCTCTTCACTTCTTCGCCGTCAAAATGCATCAATCTGATATTGTGCACTATACTCCGGAGATCTTTAATTATGCATAGTGCAAGAACATTCAATCGTATACACTAAGGGCCCCCGGAATAATACATTGACCAACCCCAATGATAAATGGATGACTTTACTCAATATTGTCAAATGTTAGGCTCAATGGCTTATACAGTCATCCGTCAACAGTCCAGCTCTATATGTAATTGGTCAAATCATGTGGTCTGTTAGTCTTGAATGATGGAGGGCGGGGAGAGGGGAAACTGTTGAGTTGTATAATCCCGTTACAGCATAGCCTGTCCATGTCTGACTAGAGTGTTCACACTGCCCATATTAACCCCATAGAATGTTTCTTAACAACAATTAACAGATGTTTCACTCACCAACACTAAAGATTAATGTTCTTAATGTAAGTATAAAACAGACAATACTGTAAATGCATACATTGCCTTCAGAAAGAATTCACACCCCTTGACTTATTCCACATTTTGTTGTGTTACAGCCTGAATTCAAAATGGATTAAATAGATTTTTTTTCTCACCCATCTACACACAATACCCAATAATGGAAATTAAATACAGAAACATCTAATTTACCTAAGTATTCACACCCCTAAGTCAATACTTTGAATACAGCTGTGAGTCTTTCTGAGTAAGTCTCTAAGAGCTTTGCACACCTGTATTGCACAACATTTGCCCATTATTATTTTTAAAAATCCTTCAAGCTCTGTCAAGTTGATTGTTGATCATTGCTAGACGGTTATTTAGATAGATTCTCAAGCGAATTTAAGTCAAAACTGTAACTAGGCCACCTTGGTAAGAAACTCCAGTGTAGATTTGGCCTTGTGTTTTAGATAATTTTCCTGCTGAAAGGTGAATTTGTCTCCCAGTGTCTGTTGGAAAGCAGACTGAACCAGGTTTTCCACTAGGAATTTGCTTGTTCTTATAGCTGTATTCAGTTTGTATCCTAAAAAAACTCCTTAGTCATTGCAGAAGACAAGCATACTCATAACATGATGCATCCAGGCTTGAAAATATGAAGAGTTGTTGGATTTGCCCTAAACATAACACTTTGTATTCAGGACAAAAAGTGAATATCTTTGCAAAAAAAATGTAAGTATTACTTAAGTTTTCTCATATCACAACCATTAAACTCTAACTGGTGAAATCCCTGAGCAGTTTCCTTCCTCTCCGGCAACTGAGTTAGGATGGACGCCTGTATCTTTGCAGTGACTGGGTGTAATAGTACACCATCCAAAGCCTAATTATTAACGTCACAATGCTCAAAGGGATATTCAGCGTCAAATGCCCTTCTTTGCAAGGCACTGAAAACCTCCCTGGTCTTTGTTGTTGAATCTGTGCTTGAAATTCCCTACTCAATTGAGGGACCTTACAGATCCTTTCATGTGTGGGCTATAGAGGTGGGGTAGTTACAAAAAAATTATGTTAACCACTATTATTGAACACAGGGTATCTGCAACGTATTATGTGATTTGTTAAGCACATCTGTACTCCTGAACTTATTTAGGCTTGCCATAAAAAAGGTGTTGAATACTTATTGACTAAAGACAAAAGATATAAGTGCCTTTGAACAGGGTATTGTAGTAGGTGCCAGGCGCACCGGTTTGTGTCAAGAACTGCAACGCTGCTGGGTTTTTCATGCTCAACAGTTTCCTATGTATGTCAGGAATGGTCCACCACCCAAAGGACATCCAGCCAACTTGACACAAATGTGCGAAGCATTGAAGTCAACATGGGCCAACATCCCTGTGGAACGTTTTCAACACCTTGTAGAGACCATGCCCCGACGAATTGAGGCTGTTCGGAGGGAAAAAGGGGGCGTGGGAGGGGGTCGCAAGTAAATATTAGTAAGCCGTTCTTTTGTACATAGGTATTTTAGGCTTACGGGGCAAAATACAGCTTATTTCCTGAACCTAAATAACCCAACGCCAACACACACACACATACGTGATCCCTACACTTTATGCCTTTTTAATGCTTTAATGTTTGAAAGCTTACGTTGGGTTTTGTGTTTCGATATCCTGCATACACAGCATGCTGTGTCTCTAACTCGCTTAGCTACCCCACAACACAGTGGTAATGGATGAATAGTCACTTTAGGCCCTGACAGATCTACTGCACCAGCAGGGAGTTGATTGATGTATGTCACTGATGTCTCCCGGACCATGAAGAGATTAAGTAAAAAGCATTGCCGAGATTATGTGCCATGCAAAAGTTGATGTGGCTGATCGCAAATTGTGTTTACCCGGAGATTTATGGGATGCTCACAGACTATATTCATTGGCATAACCTCTGATCACCCTATTTGGTGAATGAGGGTCACGCCTTAATTCCCTCCCCAAGTTCAGTGCAAGTGCAGTACTGCATAACATTAGATTTAGCTAGGGTTTAGCTGGGTTTACTGGTATACAGTAACTGTAACCGCAGATAAAAAAAAGACACAATCTTTAGCCTCTGTGGACAATCAGACTTAATGTACTTTATGGGATAAGACCCTTGTGCAGATTTTGGAGTACGCCACTATATCATATGTGTCATGCTGGACATTGTGGCTCAACAACGGCTTGTACATTTACTCTGCTCCTCGAAATTACATACAGTATTGACATTAATTACATAAATGGAATGTTTATGCCTGTCTGATTACTCATCAGGTCCATATGCCTGTTTGTATCATGGGAACAACAGGCCTCATGGGCTCATATAGTGTGCAGTACTATCATAGCTCAACCTACCTATCATTATTAGGGCTTTCGAGGTATACAGTCAGACACCCTTGATAAATATTAGCAAAAAATACTGTATAAAATAAATAATAGAAATACTGAGCTATATTGCATGCTTACATTTTTGGGGAATTTATATTGTTTTATACTGATGCAATTCAGTGACGTGCGGTGAGATGGGTGGCTGGGTAAGCACTGGCTATTATCAACGCCAGATTTAATCACAAATAAACCTTGATGAAGCACAAGTTCACAATACAACAGATACAGTAGCTCCAGAAACCAGAGTGACATAGGCTATTAATAACCAAAATAGACAAATAATTTTCACCAAATGTATATACCAACACAAGCAATAGCCTCCGATGGTGGCATATTTCATATTATTCAACAAAATTACACACTGCTCAAATCAGGTCAGCCATAGACCGATGTAGCATCCACAGTTACAATTGATAGGTGGCACTAAAACCCAATATATAGACACATTTAATCCGAAAGATTCGCAACGCAAACTCAAGCATTTCACAATGGATTTACAATTCTTCCAATGTACCATGTGTGGCGCTCACAATCACCCCCCTCCCTCCCCCCCACACACACATAATAATATTATTATGTAAAATATTATTACACACACATATAGAATAAATACGTTTCTAATGAAATGTACATAATCAATCAAAATTACTGAAAAGTGCAGTTCAAAACATCAAAAAAGTGACTCATCAAAACAACATTCTGGCTTGATAAATCAAATCCATTCAAAGAGATGTTAACCAGCAAATTGAAAAGGAAAATGCATTTAGGCCTAACTTTACTTGTTATAAACTAAGTCAATGTATCTGTCCTTCAGGGTGAACAGAGTTGTAAAAGTCACAGAAGAACCCTATGTCCATTATTTTATTCTGCATGCACACAGCAGGTCCACAGTCGTGTGGAAGATGTATCCCCAAGACCTCCTTCGATTCCATTTTCACACTGACACAAAAGGTCACACACACACAAACAAACAGCAGCTGGTAGCACAGTTCTCCCATGCAGCACACATGCAGCTCCATCCAATAGGGGATCCAGCCAGTTGGAGAGCAGAATCCTCCCGTAGGAGTGCGCCGCCATGCAGTCACGCACGTAAAATGGTTGTAGTGTAGTCACATCCATCTTGTAGAAGCCAAGGCTCATGCCCGCATTGAGTGGCGGAAAAAGCCCCATTCCCACTACGTCCACAAAGCAAAAGTAAATGTCCAAGATGTGTAAAAGTCAGGGTAATAAGTATTAATTGGTAATGATGTTTCAGACAAGTGTTCCGTCCAGTATTCACTGTTCGCCTGACCACAGCTAACGGTGAGGGTGATGGTGGTTTCCTTGTCTGTCATGAATAAAGTCACATCTTCTATCAAATCAAATTTTATTTGTCACATGCACCGATACAACAGGTGCGTAGACCTTACAGTGAAATGCTTACTTACAAGCCCTTAACCTACAATGCAGTTTTAAGAAAAAAAGTGTTAAAGTATTTCCTAAAATAAAAAGTAGTAATAAATGAATAAAGAAAAAAAATATGAAAAATGAAAAAATATAATTAAGTTGCAACAATAAAATAACAGTAGCGAGGCTATATACAGGGGGTTCCGGTACAGAGTCAATGAGTGGGGGCACCGGTTAGTCGAGGTAATTGAGGTAGTACATGTAGGTAGAGGTAAAGTGACTACGCATAGATAATAAAAAGCAAGTAGCCGCAGCGTAAAAATGGGATGGGGACAATGCAAATAGTCCGGGTAGCCATTTGTTTAACTGTTCAGGAGACTTATGGCTTGGGGGTAGAAGCTGTTAAGAAGCCTTTTGGACCTTCTGTTTTGATGTCATCCAACAAATATAAATGCCTGGAGTTTGCTAAACGGCATTGCACTTGGATTGGAACCAATGCTATTGCCAAATGACTTGAAAATAGATATTTTTGGCCACGCACACAAGTGGTGGGTTTTGCGTAGAAAAAGAAAGATGCATGTACAGTGAGGAACGTCATATACTGTAAAATATGGTGGTGGATCTTTGATGTTATGGGGCTATTTTGCTTCCACTGCTTCAAGTGTATCCCTCCCAATGTGTTCTCCAATCTCATAAAACATTTTAAAAAAGGCTCATTGTCGTTATCTTTGCAAGGTGAGGTATTGAAGTGTACTGAAAATAGGGGCTCTAATCATTTTTAGCCCTATGTTTTTTATATATTTTTATTATTACTTGTTAAACAAAATCTCTCTAAGAAATTGTATTAGTATAAAAAAAAAATGTATATTTTTTGGGAGCATAAAATATATCTCAGTATTTGTATTTATTTTATACAGTTTAAAAAAATAATTTTTATCAATGGTACACGATTGAAATACTGCCCATCCCTGGCATATCCCTTATTGGTCGGTATAGCCCGATTCTGTCAAGTTGTTGCTTGTGTTCTTGTGTTTTTTTTGCCCAGCCCTTGTCTGTGGAGGACTAAAAATAAGAAATCCCCCTTCTACAGATATAATTAATCACTGTGGGAGTAGAAACCATGTAATTATTTAGGTTACCTCGGAATGCTTCGAAGCCCTTCATTTTACATCCTAGAGCACCATTTCACCAGCTACAGTACATAGCAACTTAAGCTATCAATCCCCAAATAATTTTCTCCCCGTAATTTGCTGCTACATGAATAGTTGCAGTCGGTGGAAGTTGCAATTTTTGAAAAGGTTGCTGTATCACCTTGGGTTACTACACTGCTTGCAGTAATGTGTTTTGATTTGAAGAGACCTAATTTGAAGGAAAGCACTTCATTGGGACAAGCAATGTAATGGAACCGAGAGATAGACCATTAACATACTCTCTGCTGCAATCTAAACGTCAGTCATCTGTTTCAGTTCAAAGTGAAATAAGTTCAAGCCTCTCTCGCTCTCTCTCTCTCTCTCTCTCTCTGTGTGTGTGTGTGCTGAGTAGTGAGGCCTGCAATGTGGAATATGAGGGATTTGCCTGGCCTAGAATATGTTTAGAGAAGAATACATTCAACTTGAGACTTCTCTGCAGTACATTTCAGTGTAATTTATTGTTTCACTGAGATCTGCACCAGAAGCATATCTCTTTGGTATGATACTCTGTGCTATACATTACAATGACTGCTCTAAGTATCCTATATGCATATTTCTTCCATACCATTTCACATTTGCTAAACTGTATAACTCTAATCCCTTTTCGAGGAATGGCTGAATGCTATATGCAATCATCAACAAGAAAACATATTTCTAAGAAGTAGGCATTCGTTTCTTAGTAGGTGCTTGAAAAGGCAGTCAACAAACCAGACGTTTTTTGGAAATGTTGATGGTTATTCAGTTCCCAGGTCTCCATGACAACCTACATAAAGACACTGAAGTCTAAGTCTACTATTCCAACATAGATTGGTGAAACACAAAGTACAGGATACAACACTAACCCTCTGAGAAATACATAATAATGTTTGTTTAATTTAATGAATATGACCGGTATTCTACAAACTGGCTCAAAACAGAAAGAGCATAGCCTCGTCTTCCCCAGGTAATCATAAGCTGAATTTACGAAAAGATAGTAGAGGAGTTTTCACAATGATTTTATTAAACACAGGCACAAATTGAGTTCCCTAAGTCCCAGTGCAAGACAGTATATCTTAAATACAATGGGATGAATAAGGAGAGCACTGGCTCATTGGGATTTCTCATTATCGTACTTGAATGGTGAATTGATGCAGTTTGAATAGATTGAAGTTAATTGCAAAGATTATACCTGCAATGGCTTTTTGTGTTGACTAGAATTTTGGTAGCACTTTACAATTTACATAATGCTATTTTTTTGTGTTTTTTTCACCTTTTTTAAACCAGGTAGGCTAGTTGTGAACAAGTTCTCATTTGCAACTGCGACCTGGCCAACATAAAGCAAAGCAGTTCGACACATACAACAACACAGAGTTACACATGGAATAAACAAACATACAGTCAATAATACAGTAGAAAAAGTCTATATACAGTATGTGCAAATGAGGTAGGATAAGGGAGGTAAGGCAATAAATAGGCCATGGTGGCGAAGTAATTACAATATAGCAATTAAACACTGGAATGGTAGATGTGCAGAAGATGAATGTGTAGGTAGAGGCGCAAAGGAGCAAGATAAATAAATAAATACAGCATGGGGATGAGGTTGTTGGATGGGCTATTTACAGATGGGCTATGTACAGGTGCAGTGATCTGTGAGCTGCTCTGACAGCTGGTGCTTAAAGCTATTGAGGGAGATATGAGTCTCCAGCCTCAGTGTTTTTTGCAGTTCGTTCCAGTCATTGGCGGCAGAGAACTGGGAGGAAAGGCGGCCAAAGGAAGAATTTGCTTTGGGGGTGACCAGTGAGATATTCCTGCTGGAGCGCGTGCTACGGGTGGGTGCTGCTATGGTGACCAGTGAGCTGAGATAAGGTGGGGCTTTACCTAGCAAAGACTTGATAGGTACAATGCCAATGCATTATGATGAAGTATTGCACTACGAGATTGAGTATGTTTGTCTTGTCTTAATGATGTTGTGTTACTGTCTTACAATTATCAATTGTTATTTAACTTAAAGGGGCAATCTTGGATTCAAACAACAAAGTGTCACCTCGCCACTTCTTTGGTCACCAACTAAGGTCAAGAGGCATTTATAAGTCATATTCGTCAATAACCAATGGCTATATATCTATCATTCATTTAAAAGTCCAAAAATGGATGCAACAATCCCAGATTGTCCCTTTCACTCTTAAGGTGTACCAGTTGTGACAAACATCATGGGAAGTCACAGTCGGAGAGGCATTCTGAGGCGACAGTGAACAAATTATGCTGTGAAGCAGCAAGCACAAAATCCTCAAACCTCTCTCCACCAATTATGATTCGCCCCTTTGCTGATAAAGGGTTCAACATCAGTTCAGCAACAGATTAATACACCATTATGAACACATCCTTTGGAGTGTTCCAGACCGATTCAGAATTAGAGCGATTAGAGACCTCCGTTGAAATCCCAGACGAGTCAGGCAAAGTTGCTATTGTGCAGCGTCAGCTGTTCGCAACCAGTAATGTGATCCTTGCCAATTGGATAGTACTTGTGTCCAAATGAGAAATGACAGGTCTGTCATGATGGTGACAGACCCATGCTTTTGGCACAGCCCATTGTCTCCAGTCCAGTAAACACAGTGGACACTGATGAGACCGCTATGTCAATTGGACATAGGATACAACAAAGTTTTGGGGCAATACTTGAGTATCACATTTACTTAGACAGTTTCACTATAATTCACATTACTTTTCACAGCTCTAAAACTTATTTCTGATGAAGTTTTTCAGATCTAGGACTGAGACAACTTGGGATTTTTTTATTTTACCACTTAGTGAATTAAGAGGAAGAGCAACAGTATGAGCACTAGGTAGTTCCCTCTAAAAAACATCAACATGTAAACATACTCGTCTTTAATTATTTTTTCTCATGTCCCACACAAGGATATCAGATGTCAAAAACACTTTGTATTTTTGAATGTATTATTATCGCTGATGCAGGAGATGTCCAGAAAGGTCCAGCCATTTTTTATTTTAACGAAGAGGAGGAGGTGAAGACCAATTGGAGCTAGGCACGTCCATTACATTAATATCAAATGCAACCAGCACATGTGTGTGTTGGGGAGAGAAAAGTCAGTCTATCGTGGAGACATTCCATGGACTGGCTCATTGAATCAATCTAAAGTCAGTCTATCGTGGAGACATTCCATGGACTGGCTCACTGAATCAATCTAAAGTCAGTCTATCGTGGAGACATTCCATGGACTGGCTCACTGAATCAATCTAAAGTCAGTCTATCGTGGAGACATTCCATGGACTGGCTCACTGAATCAATCTAAAGTCAGTCTATGATGGAGACATTCCATGGACTGGCTCACTGAATCAATCTAAAGTCAGTCTATCGTGGATACATTCCATGGACTGGCTCACTGAATCAATCTAAAGTCAGTCTATGATGGAGACATTCCATGGACTGGCTCACTGAATCAATCTAAAGTCAGTCTATCGTGGAGACATTCCATGGACTGGCTCACTGAATCAATCTAAAGTCAGTCTATCGTGGAGACATTCCATGGACTGGCTCACTGAATCAATCTAAAGTCAGTCTATCGTGGAGACATTCCATGGACTGGCTCACTGAATCAATCTAAAGTCAGTCTATCGTGGAGACATTCCATGGACTGGCTCACTGAATCAATCTAAAGTCAGTCTATGATGGAGACATTCCATGGATTGGCTCACTGAATCAATCTAATCAGTGCATACGAACTAGTAGATACTGTAGGCATCCGTTTCACAGAGTGGCTGTGTAAACCAAGCAGGAGACGGCCAGGTCACTGTGCAGCGGAGTTAGCTGAGCCAGAAACCGAGAGAGAGAGATGTTCAAGGACAGTGAAATGATAGAGCAACACAGAAGAAAAGGAGTGTCATCTTACTGAGGGCACAGACAATAAAATAATAAAAGGTTGTGGGTGGGTTGGGGAGGGGGAGTGAGGGACGTAGATTTGAAGGCAGGGGTAATCCAAACCAAATATGGTGTGTTTTTCAGAAAGGTACGATCATTCAATACCCACTGCTGTTATTTTTAAAATCTCTGTTCGGTATTGGTAGATTATTTTACAGGTACTTTGACCTGCTGATGTAATGATGAGATGTGGTTTACGGTTAACAGAGGACATGCAGATTCGGGAGGACAGGGAGACAGAAATCTTACCCTTCTCCTTCATCTTGCGACTGAAACCAAAATGTATTTCGGGAAATAAACTCTTAATGGGCTGGAGACCAAATAAGTCATTGTGTACAGTAACAGAAACAGGTATCTATGACACGAGTGAAGATCATTAATTCACTTGAGTTTTTAAGTATTCTGAAACTGACTGGCATTCAAGTAAGCACCAATTATGATCACCTTGATTAATCCGGACAGTATGTTATAACCAAGCTTCCAGTATGCACCTGGCACATCCAGAGTTTTGATGAAAATCCTGCTTAGGCTACAGTGTATGCCGACATCAAAGTGATGGCATGATTGAGACAGCATCAGCTTTGACATACTGAAAGAAATGGACATTGTCCCTTGTACGCTTCACTCCACCAATGTTGTGTACCGGCAGACAGATACTACACATTTGGTTGAAGTGGCTTTGTCAGTGACAGCCCACCAAAGGCTCTTTGGCATGTCCACTCATCCGTTTATGGAAGAATATTTAGACAGTTGGAAAACTGGCGTAGGAGGACCGTTATTGCACGCAGAAAAAGACCAAGTCAAATAGGACGACAAGCTGAAACTGCATGCTATTTTCTTACATTTTCTCAAAAAACGAATCTAATTTACTTAAGTTATGTTATTTTTTATCATTAGTTGTTGCCCCTGACACAGTCAAATAATCCTGCTATGTTTGCCTGGTTCATAGTTGACCTGCAATAGGCATACAATTGACATGCAAAAACTTCAAAGGTGCTACGGTGGCATTTCATTTTTGGGGGGTATATTTTCTGATGTGAGTTAGCATGGACAATGATCACAATAATAAGAAATAAACTTGCAGCAAGGTGCACAGAAGTGTTAGGGAGGATGGAAATTGAATTATCTCAAGTCTCTGTGGGATTTCATCAAATTGGTCTGTTAAAGAGACGAAGTAGAGAGAAAGTGAGAGTGGTGGAGAGAGAGAGGTAGAGAGAGAGACAGAAAAAGAGAGAGAGAGAGAGAGAGAGAGAGAGAGAGAGTGAAAGAGAGAGAAGTCATTATGGCAGAATAGCTTTTGGACAGTTTTATCTCTCCTTTTGATAGCACTCCCTCTGAGTTCTCAACACAGTGGGCCAGTTCGTTCAGCCAGCACACACATTAACCCAGGCACTCTCCGATTGCCTTCATTTGGTTATCAATGCGTTCTATTCCAAATGGGAGAAGAGGTACAACAGAGCCCCCCAAAAATGTTAATGCCTCAAAAGAAGAAATTCAAGTTACATGCTAGCTAGGCAATGTTTCACATTTTCACGCTAACAAATTTGATTAATTTAGCTTAACAGCCAAGGGAAATATAATGAAGTTAAAACACACTGATACTGAAACTCAACTCTTGTGGTAATCATACACTTGACGGCATCCATTTTCCCCATCTACCAATTGACGATATGTCCCACCAACATTAGCCTATGTGGTTCAACTGTCCAGGGAATAGTCTAATTGTTTTTGACATCACAATTGCAAGTCTCAAGCCGTCCACCAGGTGGTCCCAGGACAGGTAATTTCCAATGACAGCGCGGTAGTTGGGGAATCACCTGACATTTGGTTTCCATGTTCAATGCCTGTTGCTGTTCACTATACTATGACATGTTCTGCTTCAGAAATGGTTCCCCTCACCACAAAGGACATATTCAGCCTCAATATGAAAACCCTAGTGTGTACCGCTGTAGGTGGGCCTGGCGGGTATCTAAACGGCATAGACAGTTCTTCATATCGTCATTTAGAGGACGTGGAGCTGAGCGGTTTAATTATAAATTGACCTAGGAAAATCCAAAGTTTCAAATCTAAGACGGTCTCGGGGATTAATGCTTGCCTAGAGCAATAACAGTAAGTATTAAGGCACTTTCCTGGGCCTACCATCGAGCTCGAGGCTACAGCCCTGAGCCAGCTGGCAATACGTTGGATGCACAAAGCTCTGAAGACTGAAGAGCTGGAAAGACAGTCGACCTACATGATTTTGGAGCCGTACGATGCAGATTACCAAGTTATGAACGAGGTGAAGTTGTTTCCCTCTTTTTGATTGTTTTCAACATGTTGGTGTTTTATTCAATGTATACAGTCATGAAATAAAAATGTTGTGTTACATATGCACAATTTAACAGGTACTCATCTTGAAACATCTGACACTTTAAACACTTTTTAAATAACTGCTGGCGAGCTTGCGATAATTTGCATGGTTGAAATGCCAGAGCACAGTTTCAAGTGCTCACAGGTGTGATCCCAGGCTCTCAGCTTCACTCAACAACTGAGACAAAGCAAGGGGTTCCTGGCATGGATTTCTGCCCAATCAAAGTGCTCTCTGGGGCTCCGTGTTTGGCACATTTGGGCCCACCGGCGCTCCCTCTAGTATTGTCCTCTCAGTGTGTAGGAACAATGGCGGCCTGTAAACAGGGTCCCCAGAGCCAACACAGGTCATATAGTGATTTTGGAACCTGGCAGTGCAGACCTTTGTCATGCCTCTACACATGATAATGGCTCTTTAGACTACAGGTGACATCCCAACATGTGACGTGAAGCCATGCCCATTTTTAACCACTGTATGCATATATTGATTCTTTCCTTTTTGTGCTTTTAGAAGCTCTATGCCTGACTGTTGAATTCCTGTCATATTTTATCTGGGAAGGTATAAAGGAAACACTTGTATGATGAGTTCATATTACTTTCTTTTAATCTTTTCTCAATCTTCTGAATCCTAGATTTACTTTAAGGTGAGATGATGCAATCTCTATGTTGATGGCCCAAGGCCCTCCTGTCTCACTGGCTGTGTAGTTTCCACAAAGCTTTTTCATTGCATTATTGCTGCCTCTGGGTAAGCCCTGAGCAAAGTGGCCCCATTCAGAAAACATACATTTTTTCTCTATCTGGATAGAAGCTTCTATATCCTGTACTGAAATAAATTACAACTTAAAAAGCTGATGAAACTAAGTTTCCCGGAGAAGTAACCTTAATAGTAAAAACAAAGAAGCAATCCACAGAATTCAGAAATCCACTACATTCAAATTAGATTATTTTGATGGGGCTATAATTGATAAGATGAATTAGTATAAATGTTAATCACACATTCTATTCATTAGTTAAATCCAAATTGTCTCTCAGTCCTGATAGTTTTTCATAACAGCAACAGTAGCAAAGAGAATACTATAAAAAAATCTATAATTATAAAGGGATAACGTATCAAACTAAAACATTCCATAATACATCATAGTGAAATGAAATGGACCAAAAGTGATATAGATGAATCAGATGCAGCCATTTGAGTTGGTTTTTGCCAATATGTCAGATGGTTCTCTGTGTTTAAATGTAACCTCTGTGACTAATGTAACTTTAATAGCTAATATCTCCTATGTAATTACTGCCACATCCAGTCAGACGCAGAACAAAAAGGACTCTCATCATTATAATCACTCCAAACATACCCCAGACATCTGTGCCTAACTTCCTCTCCCCCAATGTGTATATGTTATAAGTCTATGTTCAGAGCAGTAAAAGATAGCACTACTGTACATGGTGGGCTATTCAATATGCAAATGTACTGTAACAATAAGAGCAAACATCAATGGAAATTCATGCTTTACATCCCTTTGCGGTACACCACCAACCCACTGAGTGATTCAACACTGGCAATGTGGAATGTACATACTCACTAATTCCTGTACCATAGAAGGAAAATGTACTGAGTAAACTCATTGTGAATGCAGTCTTCGAGGAACTGCAGGTGCTTTCAAAGCCTTTTAGCACATCTCTGAAAACCTTTTCAAGTATGTCTCTCTTTGCCAAGGCACACTTTTTAAATTAGGACTTTTTTTCTAGAAGGGGAAGCGACTGTCACATTTCCAAAGGGCCATATCTGGGCTGCCTGCGATGATGTCTGTTTCTTTCCACAATCAGCCTTTACATTCTAAAGAGGCGATGTAATGAGAAAAGTGCATAGGCCTCCTGTCTCTTGGGAGTGGGAATAAATACATTGAACACTCTAATTAGCTTTTCTCCATCCTCCTCACTGAGGCTTTTCGAGAGAATAACTGTATTATCTGATAAGTAAAAAAATGTTGAAGTAAGTATACACTGTATACACTATATACGTAAATGGATTCCCATTTAGAGATTACACTTGTGTTTGAGTCTAACCAGGGTACTATTTTCTCGATTTGAGATTCATGTTTTTTTCTAGACCTATTATTATTTGACTTAATATTAATATGACATTGTTTCGTGGTAAACCTAATACTAGATTGCATTGTCCAACAGATATCCATACAGACAGGTAGAAATAAGAAGCAAACTTGATCCATGGTATGTCCAGATCCAATGGAGTTATGATGATGATACTGTGTATCCACTAACTAGTCAGTAGTTATAAAAGGGAAGGAAAGTGGCAAGGAAGGAATGTGGCAAGATACACGTAACTGACAAAATAATGGAAACACTTCAGTAAATGGAGGATACAAAGTATATTGAATGCAGGTGCTTCCACACAGGTGCAATTCCTGAGTTAATTAAGCAATTAACATTCTGTCATGCTTAGGGTGATGTACAAGAATGAATGGCAGGCAATTATTTTGGCTATTACTTTGCTACCATGGTTATACCCCCATAGGATGAAAATGCCCCCATCCACGGGGCACAAGTGGTAACTGAATGGTTTGATGAACATGATGTAAACCACATGCCATGGCCGTAACAGTCACCAGATCTCAACCCAATTGAACACTTATGGGAGATGCTGGAGCGGCGCCTGAGACAGCGTTTTCCACCACCATCAAACCAGAAATTATGGAATTTCTCATAGAAGAATGATATCGCATCCCTCCAATAGAGTTACAGACACTTTTAGAATCTATGCCAAGGTGCATTAAAGATGTTCTGGCTCATGGTGGCCCAACGACTTATTAAGACACTTTATGTTGGTGTTTCCTTTATTTTGGCAGTTACCTATATGTAGCAACACTGCCTAAAGTGAAAGGGTAAAGACAATGACATAAAGTAAACTCAGCCTTAGCTCCATTTTGGATTGCTTTATGTTTTTCTATTAAGATGCACAGTCATTTATTGCCAGTGGATTTTATGTTTCATTCCTATCTGGGCAAAGCTAGGAACAGCAATGGCAGGTCAAGCATAAGGTGCCCTTGCTAAGCAATATTCAAAAATTACAGTTCTTATACTGCCTCTGGCCCTCTGCCTGGACCAGGCTATTGTCCATGCCATACAGCAGCAGTGACATTAAATAACAAGTAAACTAATTATTTTGCAGAGGAGCGAACGAGTGAAATTAATCTAAGGTGCCAGTCTGCTTTGTACCCATGCACTCCACTGATGACATTCTGCATTCTGAAAGGGTTCGAGAGAGGCTGGTTTCATTCTTACATCCTTGTAGTTTCTGGAACACAATGGCTTTTGGGCGATGCATGTCGATAGATGAAATGAGAAGATGATAATTCCCGTTTCCATTTCTATATTAGAGGATCACATTCGGCATTCATCTTTGTTTACCGGAGACTGTCTCGGCCTCATGCATATTTAATGATGTGTCGGACTCAGGCAAGCCACTGAAGCCTTTATCAGATAGATGGATTCTTTATTCAATTCAAGACAGATATGAAAAACTACAAAACCAAAATAGAAGAAAAAAAATTCCAGCTGCAGAATCAATTTGGGGCGGTTATGAACAATTGTCACATGCTGATGATTTTCAAGCTGAAGGTTTTTTCCACTGAACAAATCTCATTGTATAAAAACTTCTGGGTCTGTATTCAGAAATTGTCTCAGATTAAGAGTGCTGATTTAGGATCAGTTCCGCCTTTTATATCATAATGAATGAACGGGGTGACCTGATCCTAGATCAGCACTCCTGCACTGAGATGCTTTATGAACATGGGCCCTGGTCTTAGAATCTCAATATGATATTATCTTACTCCTTGAGAATAATCTGGCTAACATGGGTGCTACTACTAACTGTGGGTTGGTAAACTGAATAGCAAAATCCCTATCTATGGCATATGACTGTTTGAATGAATGGACAACTCGCTAGTTATCCATTAAGGTTGATTAGTCGATTAGAACAGAGTGAACTTGCTCTTTAAAAGGTATTTTGCACATTTGCATCGACCCGTTCCCCTTTGAACAGGCCCAGCGGGACGTCTGGAGAAAGCACAAATTAGCGAATGGGAGCAGTAATTTGAACATGTTTGTCCCTGCATGAAATGAGTCAGGTGTTTGCACTGCATGGGGTATGTCAATGTTTCTCTTTCGTTCTGTCTATTTTTCTCTCCCTACCTCCCTCCTATTATCTGTCTATCACTGTGTGTGTTTGTGTGTGTGTGTGTGTGTGTGTGTGTGTGTGTGATCGCTCGTGTGCGTATGGATGTGTAGTGAGTTCATTTCATACCATATAGTGAACCCCAACAGCATCAATGCCTTGCAAACTCCTTCATACATCATTCCCAACACACCTTTCAGACAGAGAACTTTCAGACAGAAAACTGTCCAGTCATCTCATTGTTCCACCTGTTACCCCATAGCAAACAATCATGACATTGGAACATTGAAATCAATTCTAATCTACAGTATGTATCTACATAGTGTAGAATCATCCATAAACGTCCCTGCGACCATAATGAAGATGATATGTTAGCTACCTCATTATTGCAGAAAGGAAAGGAAAGGCAGAAGTAGGGCATTCCCGAAGACGTAGCTAGCATATGACTGGAGGACAGTCTGCAGAAAAGATGAAGCTTCTACTGAATGTCTTGATCATATCCCTCTGGGTGAGCAGGAAAACAGCCTTCGTTCCCTGTATCTGCCATCAAAGACCCTGTTATGTACCACTGCTGCTTTTGCTATTACAAAACATGCAACTGAGTTATTTTGTGCAAAAATTATCCATTGCAACTATGGACTATGAAATGACGCATATCATATATATTTCATTTGAAATGCGTAATAATCAGTATGACATCAATCCAGCGGATAATTGCAGAATCTTTTAATGACGCTTTGAGCACATCTTGTTCTTATCTACTGAACTCAATTCTGCTTCTGACATTTGGGAACAACAAATCATTAGTACAGTAAGACAGAATCTCTTTCTGACGCTTACACACACACTCTCTCTCTGTCTCTCTCTCTCGCTCTCACTCTCTCTGTGTTGTCAGCTCAGTATTGCTTATGTTTGTCCCGGCTCACTCCCTGTCCTAGTAATTACCTCTTCACTCTGATCCCTTAATGCTGGAGTGTGGGCCTTGCCTCCTCTGGGGCTCCCTGCGCTAGATAAATAACTATGAGTTAGAAATTGATTAGCCACCAGTTAAATCTTGGGTATTAAACTTATTATGAGAGCCCATGACCTGAGCGGAGGGTACGGAATATGGCTTTAGCTCATCATAGATTGACAGCATGTTACTAAGCCATATGGATATACAGTGTAGCATAGTATGGAGTACTGTTTGTGCCAGCTCGAGTCTTTGTCATTTTCCGGGTAGTATTGCATTTGGGAGCAAAAGCAATAATTTCAGCTCTTTTTATTTTTTCTTCTCGAAATCACAGTTGAATGACTTGTGGCATTACAAGGGGTAGTGAAGGCAATGGTTGCTTTCTCCTTTAAGGGGTTTTACGGTAGTTTGAGGGCAGGTATGGCAGAAAGAGTATCTGGTTACCACGTCTCATCAAAGAGATCACATTTGTTTTCTGACAAAGGCTGTGAGGCCGATACATAAAGCTTATTAAAGAGCAGTAATTCTATCAAGAGCAGTGTGCAGGTTTCTTATTTTTTCAAATTTTATTCAACTGTTACCATGCACCTGCAAAAAAGATAGCTCAGATGTGCGAATGCGTTTTGAATTTTGTGAGATAGCAAAAAAGAACTTCTACAATCAAGACAGGATAACCAAATTGCTTCAGAAGATAATAAACCACATTTCTTGTAGTTACTTTTTTCTCTACTTGTTTCTATTACTTTCTAGCACGTCAAACTAGCTTATTGTTTAGCTAAGTAGTTAGCTAGCTACTGTAGCTACCTAGCTAGCTGGTTGATGTTTTCCTTTTGAAACCAAAGCAGAGGAAAGCAACATTCACTTCCACAAAAGCTGTTAACTATAAAGGCACAAGGCGAGACCCACATGCAGACACAGGAGGCAGATGGTTGGAGTCTTACAATATTTATTAATCCAAAGGGGTAGGCAAGAGAATGGTCGTGGACAGGCAAAAAGGTCAAAACCAGATCAGAGTCCAGGAGGTACAGAGTGGCAGACAGGCTCATGGTCAAGGCAGGCAGAATGGTCAAGGTAGGCAGAATGGTCAGGCAGGCAGAATGGTCAGGTAGGTGGGTACAAAGTCCAGAAACAGGCAAGGGTCAAAACCCGGGAGGACTAGAAAAAGGAGAATGCAAAAAGCAGGAAAACAGGGAAACCTCTGGTTGACTTGGAAACATATAAGACGAACTGGCACAGAGAGACAGGAAACACAGGGATAAATACACTGAGGAAAATAAGCGACACCTGGAGGAGGTGGAGACAATCACAAGGACAGGTGAAACAGATCAGGGCGTGACAGTAAATCAACATTGATATCCATAATGAATGAAGCAGTTAAAGACCCTGGATTTTTCACTTAATTTAAAGGGGAAATTCCCCTTAAAAATGTTGTACAACCTACTTAAAACTAAGGAAAATGTAAGGGAAAAGATATGGAGGTTAAGACAACAGGATTATAATTTCCCATCATTGTTTGCAAAAATGGGACAAGCTGCGCTAGTTAGCAATGATTCTGGTAGTTGGCAACGATTCTGGTAGTTCGCAACGGCGCTGATAGTCAGCAACGGCGCTGTTCCCATATTTGTGATGACGTTTTCTTACAAGGGGAACTGCCTCTCTGAACAAACATCTCTTGTTATAAACAACCTATGTGTGTCGATATGAGTCAGAAACATTCATTCTAGTGTCAAAATTGACTACAAAGTATAAATATGATCAATTTTGTCCTAAACTCAGCATCGTCCAAAATGAGATTTGGAAGTGAGTGCGTCACGACAGGTATGGATGGGTTGCGTATGGATTACTTACATGCCCAATTTTTCCAATGATGTCCAATTGCCTAAAGACAACAAGGTGTGGTCTGCCTCCAGCTGCCATATGTTGTATACATATTGTCAAGTCTGCAACGCATGCACACTTGCTCAGCATAGGAGTGAAAAAAGACATTCTCCAAACACCCCACAGGGCCGACATCCCCGTTATTTGCAAGATGAAGCGACGCAAGTACAGAAGACAAAGAGCCGGATGCCTGGTCAGGACCCGGAGAAGGCGAGTGGGAAAGCTGCCGTTACCGTCAATACTACTCGCCAATGTGCAATCATTGGACAATACATTAGACGAGGTACGATCACGAATATCCTACCAACAGGACATAAAATACTGTTTCACGGAATCGTGGCTGAATGACGACATGGATATTCAACTAGTGGGATATATGCTGCACCGGCAAGATGGAACAGCACACTCCGGTAAGACGAGGGGGGGTGGTCTGTGCATATTTGTAAACAACAGCTGGTGCAAGAAATCTAAGGAAGTCTCTAGATTTTGCTTGCCTGAAGTAGAGTATACTGTGATAAATTGCAGGCCACTACTTGCCTAGAGAGTTTTCAGATATAGTTTTCGTGGCTGTTTATTTCCACCGCAGACAGATGCTGGCACTAAGACCGCACTCAGTCAGCTGTATAAGGAAATAAGCAAACAGGAAACCACTCACCCAGAGGCGGCGCTCCTAGTGGCCGGAGACTTTAATGCAGGAACTTAAATCAGTTCCACCAAATTTCTATCAACATGTTAAATGTGCAACCAGAGGGGAAAAAAAATAAAGATCACCTGTACTCCACACACAGAGACACGTACAAAGCTCTCCCTCGCCCTCCAATTGGTAAATTCAACAACAACTCTATCCTCCTGATTCCTGCTTACAAGCAAAAATTAAAGCAGGAAGCACCAGTGACTTGGTCTATAAATAAGTGGTCAGATGAAGCAGATGCTAAACTACAGGACTGTTTTGCTATCACAGACTGGAACATGTTCCGGGATTCTTCCGATGGCATTGAGGAGTACACCACATCAGTCACTGGCTTTATCAATAAGTGCACCGAGGACGTCATCCCCACAGTGACTGTACGTACATACCCCAACCAGAAGCCATGGATTACAGGCAACATTCGCACTGAGCTAAAGGGTAGAGCTGCCGCTTTCAAGGTGTGGGACTCTAACCTGGAAGCTTACAAGAAATCCTGCTATGCCCTGCGACGAACCATCAAACAGGCGAAGCATCAATACAATGCTAAGATTGAATCATACTACCCCGGCTCCGATGCTCGTCTTATGTGGCAGGGCTTAAAAACTATTACAGACTACAAAGGGAAGCACAGCCGCGAGCTGCCCTGTGACACGAGCCTACCAGACGAGCTAAATCACTTCTATGCTCGCAACAATGAGGCAAGCAACAATGAGGCATGCATGAGAGCATCAGCTGTTCCGGACGACTGTGTGATCACGCTCTCTGTAGCCGACGTGAGTAAGACCTTTAAACAGGTCAACATACTCAAGGCTGCGGGACCAGACGGATTACCAGGACGTGTGCTCCGGGCATGTGCTGACCAACTGGCAGGTGTCTTCACTGACATTTTCAACATGTCCCTGATTGAGTCTGTAATAGCAACATGTTTCAAGCAGACAACCATTGTCCCTGTTCCCAAGAACACAAAGACAACCTGCCTAAATGACTACAGACCCGTAGCACTCACGTCCGTAGCCATGAAGTGCTTTGAAAGGTTGGTAATGGCTCACATCAACACCATTATACCAGAAACCTTAGACCCACTCCAATTTGCCTACTGCCCAAACAGATCCACAGATGATGCAATCTCTATTGCACTCCACACTGCCCTTTCCCACCTGGACAAAAGGAACACTTATCTGAGAATTCTATTCATTGACTACAGCTCAGCGTTCTACACCATAGTACCCTCAAAGCTCATCACTAAGCTAAGGATCCTGGGACTAAACATCTCCCTCTGCAACTGGATCCTGGACTTCCTGATGGGCCGCCCCCAGGTGGTGAGGGTAGGTAGCAGCACATCTGCCACGTTGATCCTCAACACTGGAGCTCCCCAGGGGTGCGTGCTCAGTCCCCTCCTGTACTCCCTGTTCACCCACGACTGCATGGCCAGGCACGACTCCAACACCTTCATTAACTTTGCATACAACACAACAGTGGAAGGCCTGATCACCGACAACAACGAGACAGCCTATAGGGAGGAGGTCAGAGACCTGGCCAGGTGGTGCCAGAATAACAACCTATCCCTCAATGTAACCAAGACTAAGGAGATGATTGTGGACTACATGAAAAGGAGGACTGAGCACGCCCCCATTCTCATCAACGGGGCTGTAGTGGAGCAGGTTGAGAGCTTCAAGTTCCTTGGTGTCTACATCAACAACAAACTAGAATGCTCCAAACACACCAAGACAGTTGTGAAGAGGGCATGACAAAGCCTATTCCCCCTCAGGAAATGAAAAAGTTTTGGCATGGGTCCTGAGATTCTCAAAAGGTTCTTCAGCTGCAACATCGAGAGCATCCTGACTGGCTGCATCACTGCCTGGTACGGCAATTGCTCGGGTAGTGCGTACGAGGGTAGTGCGTACGGCCCAGTACATCACTGGGGCTAAGCTGTCTGCCATCCAGGACCTCTACACCAGGCGGTGTCAGAGGCCCTAAAAATGGTCAATAACCCCAGCCACCCCAGTCATAGACTGTTCTCTCTACTAACACATGGCAAGCGGTACCGGAGTGCCAAGTCTAGGACAAAAATGCTCCTCAACAATTTTTACCCCCAAGCCATAAGACTCCTGAATAGGTAATCAAATGGCTACCCGGACTATTTGCATTGTGTGCCCCTCCCCCAACCCCTCTTTTTATGCTGCTGCTACTCTCTGTTTATCATATATGCATAGTCACTTTAACTATACATTCATGTGCATACTACCTCAATTGGGCCGACCAACCAGTGCTCCCACACATTGGCTAACCGGGATATCTGCATTGTGTCCCGCCACCCACCAACACCTCTTTTACTCTACTCTTACTCTCTGTTCATCATATATGCATAGTCACTTTAACCATGTCTACATGTACATACTACCTCAATCAGCCTGACTAACCGGTGTCTGTATGTAGCCTCGCTACTTTTATAGCCCCGCTACTGTATACAGCCTGTCTTTTTACTGTTGTTTTATTTCTTTACTTACTATTTTTTGCACTATTGGTTAGAGCCTGTAAGTAAGCATTTCACTGTAAGGTCTGTAAGGTCTACACCTGTTGTATTCGGCGCACGTGACAAATAAACTTTGATTTGATTTGAAATAATATTGTGCAAGAAGGCAAGGAATGGATTACATACAACAAACGTATGACATGATGGCTGTGACTGGGGTGTGGTGAGTAGCTAGCTATGATACTGTGATCCTGTGATGTTACTAGCTAAATACATAGCCTCTCCCTAATGTGTGATATAACGTCTTAGAGAGGAAGATTTGCATATTTAATGTTGCACCTGACGATAAGGATCGATTGTTATTCAGCTTGCTATTGATAGGTAATGTTTCAACTCAAACGGGATCACTAATAAGATCCCTGCTAGCTAACTTTTTCGCACTTGCTCTCGATAACTCAGGCCCCGGCGCCATTCTGCCTTCATTGTAATGGAACTGGGAGTCATGATCAAGGGCTAGGTTAGAACTAACTAGCTAGCATTCGGGGGCTTCGTCTGCTACTAGTACTAAAACAACATGTCAGTTCTCATAAAAGTCTATTGTGTATTTTCTAGGGAAAAAAAATAATTAAATGTGGCACTTGTCTAGCCTGAGTGCCAGTTTCTTTAGCTAACATGCTACAAATATGTGTCAGCAAGCATTCTGCAACACAACTTTACACAGCTGGTTTTATAGTTATGGTGTCCGAGTCACTGACCTGAATCTATTCTGTAATTACAGTCACTCTATTAGTATAATTACTTCCAAACTAGAGAAGTCATTTTTCTCACTATATGTTTATTGAAAAAATACATTACTCCATTCACAGGCTACTTACAAAGACCCTGTGTATTCCTTAAACTTGTCTTATATGGGATACCATACGAAGGGATGACGACTAACATGTACCACCAGACAAATTGCTGATAGGTACAGTATCTGTGTGTGAAGGATGGTTTATTCTATATGAAACTGTTATACTTGAAAGTTATCAAAACACTTTGTTTAGAATATCTACATAAGGTAAGCAATTGCACTCTTCACATATTACTCTGTAAGCTACTGACCGATGAACAGCTTCTTCCTGGAGGTAGCTTGGTCAGTAGCTACAGGGTGGTTTGAGAAGAGTGCAATCTTCCTGCATCTCACATCTGCCTGTATTTATTTGAACTCTGCCTGCTGGACCCATTGGTTGAGGCAAACTCTGTCATATCCAGGATGGAGTGGCATGCACTCCACACCTCCTGCCACCTGACAGCACCTCTCCATAACCTGTAATACATTACATAGATGGAAGGGACTTCATCACTCACTGGTGACTTGAAGACAGAACCTCACATCACCCAGAGAGATGTGCATGTCAATGTGTGGTTAGACAGCCAAATCCTTAGACTAGACCATAAACATAGAATAGAATGCCATGCTAGATCTGGGACAGCTGAAGTTGTACCAATGCTCCTTGTTCTATCTGTGGTTGTACTGTACACACAATTTATTTGTAATTTGCTAGGTAAAGTGAAGGCATACTGTCTTTACAAGAAAGTCAATATGACAGCCTATTTACAGCAAACAATGTTTTGTCTTTGTAACACCCATCTTTTTTTAAATTATTATTTTTCTTATGTTCGTGAATGTAACTACACTCAAGCTGGCCATGTTTGTGCAATGTCCACATGTAGCCTGGATCTGTAATGATATTAGTTCTGGGATTTGTCCCCCAGGTAAGATCTAACAGTGGATAAGGATGGATGAGACAAAACTAGACAGTTATAGAATATTGTGTTGACAGCTGAGCGGACTGAAGACCGGGCATTCAACTAGCAGTTGTTGATCTTAGTTTCTATGGTAACATGTTTTTACATGACATGACACAACTTCAAGTTGCAAGCTACTATTGTAGTAAGGTATTGTTGAACGAGTGTCTCATGAAACACATTCCAGACACTGGTACTTCTAGTTGTCTTGGCATAACTGATTTGAAAGAGAAATATCACCTAGCTAGATAGGGTAGCCAACTGTAGCTATGCTAGCTAGCTGCTGTCAGGTTGGCTAAACACAAGTTCAGCACAGGCTTTCGCCTACACATAGATCTGAATTAGCATCTTGAGATGGCGAGTCAGTCAGGAGGGGAGAAGTCCTCAACTTCAAACGTCATCTTCCATAGCAAAGTTAGCTTAGCTTACCTCGCTGTTTACGAAGTTACTCATTACTGTCCTTGTTGGTTGTGATTGAATGGAAAAGACACAACCAAGAAACACCCACATTAAACCACACCCCAAAGACAACTCTTGTTTGGGCTTCAGCAATAGCCGCTGCATTTCTTAATGAGTATCGGAAGAAACACATGCGGAATAGGTGAGTGCAGTTCAACTTTAACCTGTATATTTTTGACCTAGGATACAAGCACATACTAATTATAGCACTACCATGTGGTGGATCTAGGTTTATTTTAGGCAGTGTACGGCACGGCAGTAAAAAAAATATATATATAAAAAAATATGAGTACTTTTTTTTTTCATGTTGGAACTCAACTTACTCTTGAGAGGTAGAATACACAAGGTAACATTTCAAAATTTGCTTGTGCATCAGAAGTTTTCCACTTGTTAGTGGCTTCAGAAATTATTCATACCCCTTATTAACTTATTCCACATTTTTTTGTTACAGCCTGAATTCAAAATTGCTTAAAGATAGCTTTTCTCACCCATCTATACACCATACCCATAATGACAAAGTGAAAACATGTTTTTAGAATATTTTTTCAAAATTTATTGAAAATGAAATATCTAATTTAGCTAATTATTCACACCCCTGAGTCAATACTTTGTAGAAGCATGTTTATTAAAGCTCTGCCAACCATTTTCAGGTCTTGCCATAGATTTTCAAGTAGATTTAAGTCAAAACTGTAACTCTGCCACTCAGGGACATGCAGTGTCTTCTTGGTATGCAACTCCACTGTAAATTTGGCATTGTGTTCTAGGTTATTGTCCTGCTGAAAGGTGAATTCATGTCCCAGTGTCTGGTAGAAAGCAGGCTGAACCAGGTTTTCCTTTAGGATTTTGCTTGTGCTTAGCTCCTTTCCGTTTCTTTTCATCCTGAAAACTCCTCAGTCCTTAATAATTTCAAGCATACCCATAAGATGATGCAGCCTACACTATGCTTGAAAATGTGAGAGTGGTACTCAGTAATGTTTAAAATGATAAACTTGGATTAGCTAACACAACGTGCTGATAATGATGGTTGCTGATAATGGGCCTCTGTACGCCTATGTAGATATTCCATAAAAAATCTGCCATTTCCAGCTACAATAGTCATTTACAACGTTAACAATGTCTACACTGTATTTTTGATCAAGTTGCTGTAATTTTCATGGACAAAAAATGTGCTTTTCTTTTAAAAACAAGGACAATTCTAAGTGACCCCAAACTTTTGAACAGTAGTGTATATCAGAAAAACATATTCCCAATTGACAGGGTTGGGGACTAACTGATTACATGTAAACAGTTCATGTTAAATTAGCAGAAAAATATTGTACAGGTACTTTTGAAAAGCTAGATGATTACTTCTTGCATTACTTATAAATTCAGAAAGGATGTTTGCAAAAAATACATTGACAGTTTCTGTTTTATCAATGACATTAAATTCAGGATTGAAAAAAGGCGCAAGTTTAAATTTGTTCCACCTGGACAAGTCTGACCACAAGTCAGAGACCACTATGATGACACGCCAAAAGTGTTTGATGGGTCCTTTTTTTACCTTTATTTAACTAGGCAAGTCAATTAAAAACAAATTAATATTCACGATGACTTTACAACATCTTCTAATGCCTCTTAAATGGAAAGTAATCTAAAATTGACTGAAAGTAATCAGATTACATTACTGAGTTTCAGTAATCCAAAGTGACATTACTGATTACAATTTGCTGCAGAATCTCAGGTCGGAACAGTTCTGGCTGCTATGAGATGCAAAAGAAAGACGTGACTTTCTTTTGTATTAATGACATTCACAGGCTAAGCAGATTTTGACAGTACACTATAAACACTGAGTACACCAAACATTAGGAAAACCTTATTATGACCCCCTCCCACCCTCCCTTTTGCCCTCAGAACAGCCTCAACTCGTCTGGTCCATGTTGACTCCAATGCTTTCCACAGTTGTGTCAAGTTTGCTCACATTGTATATAGTCTTATTTTTTTTTCTACTGTATTATTGACTGTATGTTGTTTACTCCATGTGTAACTCTGTGTTGTTGTATGTTGTCGAACTGCTTAGCTTTATCTTGGCCAGGTCGCAATTGTAAATGAGAACTTGTTCTCAACTTGCCTACCTGGTTAAATAAAGGTGAAATAAAATAAAAATAAAATAAATAAAAAGTTGTCTGGATGTCCTTTGGGTGGTGGACCATTCTTGATCCACACGGGAAACTGTTGGGAGTGAAAAACCAAGCAGCGTTGCAGTTCTTGGCCTAAACCGGTTCACATGGCACTTACTACCATATCACGTTCAATGGCACTTAAATATTTTGTCTTGCCATTCACCCTCTGAATAGCACACAAACACACTCCATGTCTCAATTCTCTCAAGGCTTAAAAATCATTATTTAACCCCTCTCTTCCCTTTCATTTACAGTGATTGAGGTAGATTTAATAAGTGTCATCAATAAGGGATCCTAGCTTTCACTTGGATTCACCTGGTCAGTCTAGGTCATGGAAAGAGCAGGTGTTCTTAATGTTTTGTATACTCAGTGTATAGTAATGTACCACAGTACTGTACAGTAACTGAGTGGATTTAGAATAAAGTGAGTCTGTTCTCAGAGCTGTTTATGTGCTCGTCAGCAGGAATGCAGTAAATGCGCAGATATCCGTAGTAACAGGTCCTAGAACAGACAGACATGGCTGTCACGTGGTTCCAGCCCTGGGGGAGTCATCTGCCACCGCCTCCTAAATCTGCAGCATCACCACTCGGAAGGTAAGATTCCCATTTCCCCGCCTCCCTGAGCTGTTCCTCAAGCACTGTGGCAGAGAAAATGCAATTACCTGTTCCCTGTAAATGTCTGGTGTGTTACAGAATCTGCTAATAATGAATTATGGATGCCAACCATCATGCAATAATTTAGAATCATGAAGATTTGATACAGCATTTACATCACATACTGAACAAAAATATGAACGAAACATGATACAATTTAAACGATTTTACTGAGTTACAGTTTATATAAGGAAATCAGTCAATTCAAATAAATTCATTAGGCCCACATCTATGGATTGTGCAGTAGTAGTGCAGGCATGGGTGGGTCTGAGAGGGCATAGGCCCACCCACTTGGGAGCCAGGCCCACCCACTGAGGAGCCAGGGACAGCCAATCAGAAAGAGTTTTTCCCCACAAAAGGGCTTTATTACAGACAGAAATACTCCTCAGTTTCATCAGCTGTCCGGGTGTCTGGTCTCAGATGATCCCGCTGGTGAAGAAGATGGCTGTGGAGGTCCTTGGCTGGCTTAGTTACACGTGGTCTGCGGTTGTGAGGCCGCTTGGACGTACAGCCAAATTCTCTAAAATGATGTTGGAGGTGGCTTATGGTAGAGAAATAAACATTTAATTATCTGGCAACAGCTCTGGTGGTAATCCTGCAGTCAGCATGTCAATTGCACGCTCCCTCAAAACTTGAGACATCTGTGGCATTGTGTTGTGTGACAAAAATGCACATTTTAGAGTGTCCGTTTATTGTTCCCGGCACAAGATGCACCTGTGTAATGGATCATCTTGTTTAATTAACCTCTATAGGATCGGTGTCCCCCCGACAGAACGGTTGAGCTAAAGTGCGCTAATGTGATTAGCATAACATTTTAAATAACAAGAAAATTTACCAGGACATAGACATGTCTTATATGGGCAGAAAGCTTAAATTATTGTTAATCTAATTGCACTGTCCAATTTACAGTAGCTATTACAGTGAATTAATAACATGCCATTGTTTGAGGAGAGTGCACAGTTATGAACTTGAAAATGCATCAATAAGCCAATTAGGCACATTTGGGCAGACTTGATACAACATCTTGAACAGTAATGTAATGATTCATTGGATCAGTCTAAAACTTTGCACATACATACCTGCCATCTAGTGGCCAAAATCAAAATTGTGCCTAGAGTCCTAAGTCATATAATGGACTTTCTCTTGCATTTCAAAGATTGTTTTTTCTCTTTGTAATATCTTTTACCAGATCTAATGTGTTATATTCTCCTATATTAATTTCACATTTCCACAAACGTCAAAGTGTTTCCTTTCAAATGGTATCATATGCCTAGCCTTGCTTCAGGTCCTGAGCAACAGGCAATTAGATTTGGGTATGTCATTGTAGATGAAAATGTAAAAAAGGGTCCGACCCTTAAGAGGTTTGATATACAACACCTGTCAGGTGGATGGATTATATTGGCAAAGGATACATACTCACTAACAAAGATGTTAAAAAAAATTGCCAAACATTTCAAAGAAATAAGCTTTTTGTGCATATAGAACATTTCTGGGATCTTTTATTTCAGCTCATAAAACATGGGACCAACACTTTCCATGTGGCATTTCTATTTTTGTTCAGTATATACAGTATCAGTCAAAAGTTTGGACACACTTACTCATTAAAGTGTTTTTCTTTATTTTACTATTTTCTACATTGTAGAATACTAGTGAAGACATCAAGACTATGAAATGACACATATGGAATCATGTAGTTACTAAAATAGTGTTAAACAAATCAAAATATATTTTAGATTCTTCAAAGTATCCACCCTTTACTTTGATGACAGCTTTGCACACTCTTGGCATTCACCCAACCAGCTTCATGAGGAACGCTTTTCCGACAGTCATGAAGTTCCCACATATGCTGAGCACCTGTTGGCTGCTTTTCCTTCACTCTGCTGTCCAACTCATCCCAAACCATCTCAATTGGGTTGAGGTTGGCTGATTGTGGAGGCCAGGTCATCTGATGCAGCACTCCATCTCCTTGGTCAAATAGCCCTTACACAGCAGGGAGGTGTGTTTTGGGTCATTATCCTGTTGAAAAAGAAATGATAGTTCCACTAAGCGCAAACCAGATGGGATGGTGTATCGCTGCAGAATGCTGTTGGAGCCATGCCGGTTAAGTGTGCCTTGAATTCTAGGTAAATCACAAACAGTGTCAGCAGCAAAGCACCCCCACACCATCACACCTCCTCCTCCATGCTTCATGGTGGGAACCACACATGCAAAGATCATCCGTTCACCTACTCTGAGTCTCATCAGACCAAAGGACAGATTTCCACAGGTCTAATGTCTATTGCTCATGTTTCTTGGCCCAAGAAAGTCTCTTCTTATTATTGGTGTCCTTTAGTAGTGGTTTCTTTGCAGCAATTTGATCATGAAGGCCTGATTCACGCCATCTCCTTTGAACAGTTGATGTTGAGATGTGTCTGTTACTTGAACTCCGTGAAGCATTTATTTGGGCTGCAATCTGAGGTGTAGTTAACTCTAATTAACTTATCCTCTGCAGCAGAGGTAACTCTGAGTCTTTCTTTCCTGTGGCGGTTCTCATGAGAGCCAGTTTCATCATAGCGCTTGATGGTTTTTGTGACTGCACTTGAAGAAACTTACAAAGTTCTTGACATTTTCCGGATTGACTGACCTTCATGTATTAAAGTAATGATGGCCTGTCATTTCTCTTTGCTTATTTGAGCTGTTCTTGCCATACTACGGACTTGGTATTTTAACAAGGCACACCTGCTAATTGAAATGCATTCCAGGTGACTACCTCATGAAGCTGGTTGAGAGAATGCCAAGAGTGTGCAAAGCTGTCATCAAGGCAAAGGGTGGAACTTTGAAGAATCTCAAATATTTGTTTGACACTTTTTTGGTTGGTGTCACGTCCTGACCCTTGTATGAGGTCATTTTTCCCTAGTAGATTGGTCAGGGCGTGACAGGGGGGTGTTTCGTCTATGTGTTTTGGGTTTTCTGTTTTCTATGTGGGTTGTCTTAAGTTTCATTCTATGTTGTCATTTTCTATGTTGTGGCCAGGTATGGTTTCCAATCAGAGGCAGCTGTCTATCGTTGTCTCTGATTGGAAGCCATACTTAGGCAGCCTGTTTTTCATGGGGTTTTGTGGGTGGTTGTTTCTGTTTAGTCTGGAGTACCTGACGGGACTGTTGTTGGTCGTTTTCTTGTTTTGTTGTTGAAGTGTTTTCAATAAAAATCAAAGAATGAGCACTATACACGCTGCGCCTTGGTCTCCATTCAACGACCCCTATGACAGTTACTACATGATTCCATATGTGTTATTTCATAGTTTTGATGTCTTCACTATTATTCTACAATGTAGAAAAGAGTAAAAATAAAGAAAAACCCTTGAATGAGTAGGTGTATCCAAAACGTTTAACTGGTACTGTATATATTTTTGTAAATAACTGTCATCAGGCATTTTGACAGTATCCCAGAGATCAGATCAAAACTAGGATATGTCCTTTTACAAGGAGAAACAACTCATCGGACTAAGCAGCCAGAGCTTGTTACAGAGCAGAAGCGGTCCCGGCTGCCTCACAGATTGAGGGTATAATTCTATATTTGATCTGACAGCTGAAGGCAAGTGAAAAAATTGTCACTGGTTATTTTTGCCAGCCCTTCTAGGAGGCCTATTGTGGAGTAGTTTAGGATGTGATGTATGCAGTGGTGATTTGTAACGGGACTTGGAAATATAGCTATGAGTAATATTTCTTATGACAAGTACGTAAATGTCATAATATGATTAATTGTGGGTCTGTGTGTGTGTGTGTACTGCATGTGCGTGTGTGTGTGCATCTGTGCATGCATGTGTCCATATTCAAGTGTCTGTCTGTGATTATAGGGTGAGATAAGACACAATACAACTAACATTTCTGCCAGTGAAAACTTGTGGTTTATCTGCAGCAATCTAAATGCAAATTGAGTAACTCAAAAAATGTATACAGTTTAAGTTGAGACATCTCGAGATTTTCCCAACAAACACCAATGACAAGCCTTTTAGGTCATCCGTGAGTGAAACATGTGTTAATATTACCCCTATTTCACATATTTACACTCCCATTATGTACGATGCTTTAGTTATATATACTCTCTAAATAGAGCACAGAGAACGCCATTTCTTCAACAGCAATACTATGGTTTACATAGGCAGTAGAGACATTGACGGGGTTGCCGGGAGTAACAGCAAAAACAAGAATTGCCGGTGCATGACCAGGCAGAACCAGTGGCTGCTATGCTTTGGCAGACAAAGTTGAACGCCTGTCTCTTCCAGTGTGGTCCCCCTTACCAAGACTGATGCAGTTGCTGATTGTCTGGGAACTTCCTCTGTCATCGTTAGTGAGGAAGGAGGCGCTTGTCAGAGGCTGCATTAAGAGTTTCTTATGAGCTCAGATGCTTCGGCAGTCACAGATAAATACAGAGTGGGCACTAGTGAAGTCCTGTTATCCAGGGAGAGAAGATGGCAGACTGCTAGAGGATGCCAAAATAGAGGGAATGAGAGATTATTCTTTAGGGTAGAAAAGCTGCATTGTAGTGGTTGAGTGGCACCATGACTCACGTATTGTATTGCAGCTGGGTTTAGGAGTAGTGCTCAAGCATGAGTCATAATTTTCAAGCTGTTATAATAACCTTAGTCTCCAGGTATGATGCTTGTTTTTAGTGGACACAGTGGTAGCTCTAGTAAGCCTATAGATAGACATGTTATTCAATCAAACAATCTGAAGCAGCGGCAGAGCAATGATATGCCATCAATATTGCATTGGCTATTACATTTCTAGTAAAAACAACAGTAATATCAATTGGATATGGATTTCAGGGAATAGCTTTAGACTGCTTTTGTGCTCGCAATGTGTAGGGCTGCGTACAGTATATTCCAAAATAAATACAGTCACTTACATTCATTATTATACCGTATGATTCTTACGTGTGGCCAAAGCAATTAATGTGCTGTATACCCATACCATTTTGATGTTCAATGTACACTGCTCAAAAAATAAAGGGAACACTTAAACAACACAATGTAACTCCAAGTCAATCACACTTCTGTGAAATCAAACTGTCCACTTAGGAAGCAACACTGATTGACAATAAATTTCACATGCTGTTGTGCAAATGGAATAGACAACAGGTGGAAATTATAGGCAATTAGCAAGACACCCCCAATAAAGGAGTGGTTCTGCAGGTGGGGACCACAGACCACTTCTCAGTTCCTATGCTTCCTGGCTGATGTTTTGGTCACTTTTGAATGCTGGCGGTGCTTTCACTCTAGTGGTAGCATGAGACGGAGTCTACAACCCACACAAGTGGCTCAGGTAGTGCAGCTCATCCAGGATGGCACATCAATGCGAGCTGTGGCAAGAACGGTTTGCTGTGTCTGTCAGCGTAGTGTCCAGAGCATGGAGGTGCTACCAGGAGACAGGCCAGTACATCAGGAGACGTGGAGGAGGCCGTAGGAGGGAAACAACCCAGCAGCAGGACCGCTACCTCCGCCTTTGTGCAAGGAGGAGCAGGAGAAGCACTGCCAGAGCCCTGCAAAATGATCTCCAGCAGCCCACAAATGTGCATGTGTCTGCTCAAACGGTCAGAAACAGACTCCATGAGGGTGGTATGAGGGCCCAACGTCCACAAGTGGGGGTTGTGCTTACAGCCCAACACCGTGCAGGACGTTTGGCATTTGCCAGAGAACACCAAAATTCTTTGGGGGGCCGCACAGCCCTCCATGTGCTCGCCAGAGGTAGCCTGACTGCCATTAGGTACCGAGATGAGATCCTCAGACCCCTTGTGAGAGCATATGCTGGTGCGGTTGGCCCTGGGTTCCTCCTAATGCAAGACAATGCTAGACCTCATGTGGCTGGAGTGTGTCAGCAGTTCCTGCAAGAGGAAGGCATTGATGCTCTGGACTGGCCCGCCCGTTCCCCAGACCTGAATCCAATTGAGCACATCTGGGACATCATGTCTTGCTCCATCCACCAACGCCACATTGCACCACAGACTGTCCAGGAGTTCGCGGATGCTTTAGTCCAGGTCTAGGAGGAGATCCCTCAGGAGACCATCCGCAACCTCATCAGGAGCATGCCCAAGCGTTGTAGGGAGGTCATACAGGCATGTGGAGGCCACACACACTACTGAGCCTCATTTTGACTTGTTTTAAGGACATTACATCAAAGTTGGATCAGCATGTAGTGTGGTTTTCCACTTTAATTTTGAGTGTGACTCCAAATCCAGACCTCCATGGGTTGATCATTGGATTTCCATTGATTATTTTTATGTGATTTTGTTGTCAGCACATTCAACTATGTAAAGAAAAAAGTATTTAATAAGATTATTTCTTTCATTCAGATCTAGGATGTGTTGTTTAAGTGTTCCCTTTATTTTTTTGAGCAGTATATAACTTCATACTTACAGTACTGTAATCTAAAGCAGTAGAGCCATCCCGCAAAACCTCATTTTGAACAAAACAGAATTGTCTTTAAACCTCACCATCTGTCTTCCAACTGTGATCGTCTTGACATATGTGGGGGGCATTGATGCTTCTAATAGAATGTCTGTTCCCAGATATCTGCTCTTCGTGACAAACAGGAAACGGGGATCAATTCCACTGATAAAAAGGCTGGTTGAATAAATCAGGTATAATGCAGGCCTGGGACTAGCTATGGAAAAAGGCTTCAGCATAGAGAACAGTATGTTAAGCTTCACCTACTTGTCAGTAAGATTAATGTGGCGCTATTGTCTCCGGCTCTCATCACAACAATTATATCTTCAGAAATGACAAAGCTTGCACTTTTCATTATGTATGTTTGTAGTGAGCTACATTCTCCTCAGCAGCCCCTGCTTACTTCTATGAGATTGTTTTGGTGGTGTTGGTTTTGTGTGTGTGTGTGTGTTGTGTGTTTCTGTGCAACCTTGTGCGTGCTATACTGTATGTGTTCTCTAACAATTTGGACAAACGATAATCGAGTAATTTGATGTTTTGTTTGACAACACGGTTGTGTGGAGTATTGATTACTTTCAAGGCAACATTGATTGGAGAAAATGTGTTGGAAAAATTTGAAGACAAGTGTTGCCCCTGTGAATTGGCTGGCTGTGAATCAAAACTATTTGTGAGAGTAGAGATGGAAGAAACATGAAACACAAGCGGTATAATGCATCATATGGCAGTGACATGCAAAATGAGATTGCCAATTCATTCCCTTTCTTCCAACGACAGCGATACATGCCAGCGAGAAAAGCATGGCCTTGGGGTGCAGCACCTTAAAGTACTAGAACATCAGAGAGAAGGTCTATAATGTCCTTGTCATTAGCATTGCTTTAACAGAAATGAACAGAGGTCAATACAGTTCCAAGATGTCATCATCTCTCAAGGCACACTATGAGTAAGAACAACGCGATGTAAAAATGTCAACAATATTCATGTGTCAAATTCAATCTATGAATAAAAGATAGAAGGTGGGAGCAACATGTCCCATATTTCTGCCATGGGCTTGGAACAAAGCCATAAACAAAGTGATAACAGAACATTACCTCTGTGTGTAGGTTGTGACTGCTGATTCTCACCAGATGCACAAAAAACCTAGGGCAAAGAAATATACATACACTACATGGCCAAAAGTATGTGGACACCCCTTCAAATTAGTGCATTCGGCTATTTCAGCCACACCGGTTGCTGACAGGTGTATACAATTGAGCACACAGCCATGCAATCTCCATGGACAAACATTGGCAATAGAACAGCCTTACTGAAGAGATCAGTGACTTTTAACATTGTACCGTCATAGGATGTCACCTTTCCAACAAGTCAGCTCATCACATTTCTGCCCTGCTAGAGCTGCCCTGGTCAACTGTAAGGGCTGTTGTTGTGAAGTGGAAATGTCTAGGACCAACAATGGCTCAACAGCGAAGTGATAGGCCACACAAGCTCACAGAATGGGACCGCCGAGTGCTGAAGCACGCAGCGTAAAAATCTTCTGTCCTCGGTAGCAACACTCACTGCTCGGTAGCAACACTCGCACTCACCTCTGAACGTCAGCACAAGCCTACGATCACCATGCGCAATGCCGAGCGTTGGCTGGAGTGGTGTAAAGCTCGCCGCCATTGGACTCTGGAGCAGTGGAAATGCATTCTCTTGAGTGTTGAATGACGCTTCATAATCTGGCAGTCCGATGGATGAATTTGGGTTTGGCGGATGCCAGGAGTACGCTACCTGCCCGAATGCCTAGTGCCAACTGTAAAGTTTGGTGGAGGAGGAATAATGGTCTGTGGCTGTTTTTCATGGTTGGAGCTAGGCCCGTTAGTTCCAGAAAAAGGGATATCCTAACGCTACAGCATACAATGACATTCTAGACAATTCTGTGTTTCCAACTTTGTGGCAACAGTTTGGGCCCTTTCCTATTTCAGCATGACAATGCCCCCGTGGACAAAGCGAGATCAATACAGAAATAGTTTGTTGAGATCAATGTGGAAGAACATGACTGGCCTGCACAGAGCCCTGACCTCAACCCCATTGAAGACCTTTGGTATGAATTGGGATGCCGACTGCGAGCCAGGTCTAATCGTCCAACATCAGTGGTCGACCTCACTAATACTATTGTGGCTTTAATGGAAGCAAGTACCCGCAACAATTTTCCAACATCTAGTGGAAAGCCTTCCCAGAAGAGTGGAGGCTGTTATAGCATTAAAGGGGGGACCCAAGTCTACATTAATGCCCATTATTTTGGAATGAGATGGTTGACAAGCTTTTGGCCATGTAGTGTATCATATCTCCAATCCCATTGACTTTTCCCACCAGCCTCACAGCATGTGCATTGTTAATACAAAATGACAGAAAAGCAAAGTGTCATCCAAGCATTGAAGTGATTTCAGCATTGCAGTGATTTCAGCATTGCAGTGATTTCAGCATTGCTAAAGTTAATCTAAGAACTGCGGTGATTTTCAGCCGTTGCTTTAAAAATCATATTGCTGTCCCTGGTGTGATAACACCTGCAACATCAGTATGCAGCACTTTCCCAGGACACTTGCCAACTAAGTTAATGTTTTTCTGTGCCAGAACGCTTAATACATTAATTTAAGTAATTATTTGGAAAGTAGAAGCTAAAATAGCTTAGGTGTCTTGGGGTGTAAATCCGTTGATAATTACATGTTAACTACAAATCCTGTAGGACTGCAGCAATCCAGAACAGAGAACAAATGGAGGGGGCTTTGGTGCTGCACATCACACAGCTAAGAAGTCTCTAAAGAGAACCACAGTCACGCAGCCACCATCTTGAATGCAAACAAGCAGAGAAGGACTTGCCCAGGACGGCACTTAATTAGATTTGCCGTTGACAATGCATATGTCTTCTCCTCTGTCTGGAAGAACTCGCACAAGGTCGGGGATATTGAATTGGTTGAGAGTGTAGTTATTGACAAGGGTTCTGTGTGGCGATGAATGTAATACGGTATTCCTCGAGAGGGTTAATATATGTGTGCATTGTAAAAACAGCGTGCTGTGGCAAGCACTGTATGTCAACACTCTGTTTGCCAAGACACCATGAGGTATACTTAGACTATTCCAATGACTCTTTCTCCTGATGTCTGAGTGTTATAGTGCCACATCTGAATAACCAGAGGCCCCTTGTAACCAACCACTACTCTGCATTATTGATGTACTATTCTATATGAACGTCATATGGTCTTGCAATTCTTTGTCAGTCCTTAGTTGTATTTTAAAAGCAGCCATGGATAACTGTACATACAGTTGAAGTTAGAAGTTTACATACACCTTAGCCAAATACATTTCGTGTAGCCTTCCACAAGCTTCCCACAATAAGTTGGGTGAATTTTGGCCCATTCCTCCTGACAGAGCTGGTGTAACTCAGTCAGGTTTGTAGGCCTCCTTGCTCTCACACGCTTTTTCAGTTGTGCTCACAAATGTTCTATGGGATTGAGGTCAAGGCTTTGTGATGGCCACTCCAATACCTTGACTTTGTAGTCCTTAAGCCATTTTGCCACAACTTTGGAAGTATGTTTGGGGTCATTGTCCATTTGGAAGACCCATTTGCGACCAAGCTTTAACTTCCTGACTGATGTCTTGAGATGTTGCTTCAATATATCCACATCATTTTCCTGCCTCATGATGCCATCTATTTTGTGAAGTGCGCCAGTCCCTCCTGCATCAAAGCATCCCCACAACATGATGCTGCCACCCCCGTGCTTCATGGTTGGAATGGTGTTCATCGGCTTGCAAGCCTCCCCTTTTTTCCTTCAAACATAACGATGGTCATTATGCCAAACAGTTCCATTTTTGTTTCATCAGACCAGAGGACATTTCACCAAAAAGTACGATCTTTGTCCCCATGTGCAGTTGCAAAACGTAGTCTGGCTTTTTTTATGGAGGTTTTGGAGTAGTGGCTTCTTCCTTGCTGAGCGGCCTTTGAGGTTATGTCGATATAGGACTCGTTTTACTGTGGATATAGATACTTTTGTACTTGTTTCCTACAGCATCTTCACAAGGTCCTTTGCTGTTGTTCTGAGATTGATATGCACTTTTCGCACCAAAGTACATTCCTCTCTAGGAGACAGAACTCGTCTTCCTTGAGTGGTATGACGGCTCTGTGGTCCCATGGTGTTTATACTTGAGTACTATTGTTTGTACAGATGAACATGGTACCTTCAGGTGTTTGGAAATTGCTCCCAAGGATGAACCAGGCTTGTGGAGTCTTTACTCTATCAGAAGATTCTAAAGCCATGACATAATGTTCTGGAATTTTCCAAGCTGTTTAAAGGCACAGTCAACTTAGTGTATGTAAACTTCTGACCCACTGGAATTGTGACACAGTAAATTATGAGTGAAATATAAGTGAAATAATCTGTCTGTAAACAATTGTTGGAAAAATTACTTCTGTCATGCACAAAGTAGATGTCCTAACCGACTTGCCAAAACTATAGTTTGTTAACAAGAAATTTGTGGAGTGGTTGAAAAACAAGTTGCAATGACTCCAACCCAAGTGTATGTAAACTTCTGAATTTCAACTGTATCGTCCAGCCTTCAGGTTCCATATGGGAGCTACTCTATTATGCAACTGCATCTTTGTGAAATATTTTTTTATCCTTTTTAGCTTTACATATACAGTGGCAAGAAAAAGAATGTGAACCCTTTGGAAATACCTGGATTTCTGCATAAATTGGTCATAAAATCTGATCTTCATCTAGGTCACAACAATAGACAAACAATTGCTTAAACTAATAACACACAAACAATTGTACATTTTCATGTCTTTATTGAACACACTGTGTAATCATTCACAGTGCAGGGTGGAAAAGGTATGTGAACCCTTGGATTTAATAACTGGTTGACCCTCCTTTGGCAGCAATAACCTCAACCAAACATTTTCTGTAGTTGCGGATCAGACCTGCACAACGGTCAGGAGGAATTTTGGACCATTCCTCTTTAGAAAATTGTTTCAGTTCAGCAATATTCTTGGGATGTCTGTTGTGAACTGCTCTCGAGGTCATGCCACAGCATCTCAATCGGGTTGAGGTCAGGACTCTGACTGGGCCACTCCAGAAGGCGTATTTTCTTCTGTTGAATCCATTCTGTTGTTGATTTACTTCTGTGCTTTGGGTCGTTGTCCTGTTGCATCACCCAACTTCTGTTGTGCTTCAATTGGCAGACAGATAGCCTAACATTGTCCTGCAAAATGCCTTGATAAACTTCGGACTTCATTTTTTCCATTGACGATAGCAAGCTGTCCAGTCCCTGAGGTAGCAAAGCAGCCCCAAACTATGATACTCCCTCCACCATAATTTACAGTTGGGATGAGGTTTTGATGTTGGTGTGCTGTGCCTTTTTTTCTCCACACATAGTGTTGTGTTCCTTCCAAACAACTCAACTGTAGTTTCGTCTGTCCACAGAATATTTTGCCAGTAGCACTGTGGAACATCCAGGTGCACTTTTGCAAACTTCAGACGTGCAGCAATGGGTTTTTTTGGACAGCAGTGGCTTCTTCCGTGGTGTCCTCCCATGAACACCATTCTTGTTTAGTGTTTTAGATATCGTAGACTCGTCATCAGAGATGTTAGCATGTTCCAGAGATTTCTGTAAGTCTTTAGCTGATTCTTCTTGACCTCATTGAGCATTCTGCACTGTGCTCTTGCAGTCATCTTTGCAGGACGGTCACTCCTTGGGAGAGTAGCAACAGTGCTGAACTTTCTACATTTATAGACAATTTGTCTTACCATGGACTGATGAACATCAAGGCTTTTAGAGATACTTTTGTAATCCTTTCCAACTTTACGCAAGTCAACAATTCTTAATCTTAAGTCTTCTGAAATATATTTTGTTCGAGGCATGGGTTCACATCAGGCAATGCTTCTTGTGAATAGCAAACACAAATAATGTGCAATACCATTAATATAACAGTGGTTAGTGCAGGTTTTCAGTGAATTTATGTAAATTATTCAGCTCATCTGCATTTCCTTTGGAGCGGGAAAATTCTCAGCAACAAAAGAGTGATCAAATTAAGTTCCTACATCTGTAGACTTGGATGGATGTATTGGTCAGCACGTCATCAACAGGCCAACTCATCTCATAAAACAATACATTGCAGTAGCTTCATAGTAAGTACAGTGTGTATATACGGCTGGGTGGAGGTCAGGGCCATTATCTTTTAAATAAAACATATAGTTGTCTTTATGGAATGCCATTTTACTCTATATACTGTAGACTTTGATCAGAGTGAAACTCCTAAATTAATCTATTTGCACAAGCGAAACTAGACTGACACATACAGGCACATTTCGTAATGGTGGTAATTGAAATGGGGAAATTGATTCGATAGACAAGTTTTACGAGGGCATACATTACAGCTGCCTGGATGAGTGGCTCCAGAAAGGCCAGTGAACCCTGAAATGGAATTTCTCCATCGAACATTTCAGATACTCGCTGAACAATGTTCTAATGCATTAGTAACATCCATCGCTACATTAAAGATATTTTTAATCCTTTTGAAAAATTCCCCCAGTTAATCTGCATTTATATGCAGTGGCATTCATTTTCTCCCTTCCAACACGTGATTGTGCGTTTCACTTTGACTGTTGGTTTACAGTATTCAGGGAACAGACCCCAAGAGATAAGCATTTTTTAATTGAGGATGCATTTGAAGGGATTATGTCTGTCTGCTCACTTTTACAGCAACATATGTCGTAGGCCCTCTACTTGCATTCTATTTGTGTTTGAGCTGTACATGAGTGGGTGTGTGTTGTGGTGTCTGGCTCTGTTTGTGAATATGGCATTGGTAATCTGAGCAAACACAAGACCAATCAAACCATATGGCCAATCAAACTATTATGGCCAGGTTTCTGGTATCATTTTTTTTTTAAACGTAATTGTGCCTTGTCCTACAAGAAATATATTTTTGATGATTTGAGTGTTATTGGAAAAATCCTGATATTACGAAGATAAGATGTTAGGACACTGGGAACACTGGGAACTAAAAATGTGTTAGGGCAAAAACAACAAACCTCACGAAAGAAAAAAACCTCTATGACGGCATAATACTTATTTATAGACGTGTGTGTTATCCCATGGACCTGGCTACCGCTGTGGATTGAATTGACCCCGGTTTCTCCCTGTGAAAATCAAATAATACCTATGTATTATTACCTTTGTGCAAACGAAGGCCACGGATTCAGAGTGATCTCTCTTCTGCAGTGTGCCACTGACAACAGGAATCTCTTGGGACTTCAGAAATGGGTCAATGGGACTCTAAGGAAAATTATTAGAATAAATGTCTTAATTTCCATCTAAAAATGACATCTTAATGGATAATGTTAAGACGCCTTTGGGGTGAAAGATGGGATGTGAAGATAAGTTTGCTATAACGGATTAAAGGTCCCGTTTTCGGTCAGTGATAAAGCTCTCACAATTGACTGTTACTTGGGCAGTACTCAATATCCCAAAAGACAGTAATGAAATCATCAACCTGCAAAGTTTTGGGTAGTGGGTCAAACCTACAAACACAGGCAAGAAGAACATTTTGGTACTCAATGTTCATTTTCGTAATGAATTCACCATATTCTGTGTCATCAAGCGGGCTTATTGAGGCGCCGTGACTGTGAGATCCATCTACATCAGTGGAATGTAGAATGAATCTGTCTACTGTAATTAGTAATTGTTCGCACTGTCGGAGATGTACCACCCAAACTCCTACCTGGTCTCACACTGTGCGCTGAGAATTCCCATTACAAATTAGAGCCTAGCTCTCTGATATCTGCTGCATCTTATCACCGATTCACTGAATTTTCCATTGACTTTTATGATGTTGCCTCAAAGCATTGATAAGGAACCCTCCTGAGGGGCCTGATACACCCATGCACATGGAATACAATGTGATAGTTCAGGAAATGGAATAAAATTTCCTCTCCAATATAGTCAATATGCAAAAATCACCACATTACTAATTTTCATTGTAACGCATACTGGACAAAAATATTCACTTGGGGGTCCTACTCTTCCATAAGCAAATGTCAAAGGTATGATTTGAGCATTTTTTTCAGGAGGACTTATTATGTATTTAATTTTATGAAAAGCTTTTACATTTTAGTAGTACCTCTTCTCCAGAGAGACTTACAGTAGTGAGCACATACATTTCAAACTTCTTCGTACTGGTCCCCCGTGGGAATCGAACCCACAATCCTGGCATTGCGAGCGCCATGCTCTACCAACTGAGCCACACGGGACCGCTTATATTATTTGTGGTATTTATTTTCTCCGAAACTTTCCTAGTGTCAATCTATCGCCAAGTTGCAATTGGATGAGGACCTCTTCTCCGCACCACAGGGCCAAAACTTTACTCCTCTTATCCTAGTGTTATTATTACCAAGCTTTAAGTAAATCCTAGTTTCTATGGCAACCCAAGTCAAGTTCCTATGTGGAGGGAGCTAATGGTTGAAACTTCAGCAGCGGCTAAGTGTTCCTACGGAGTGACACCAAGTCAGCCAGAGATCAATCGTCCTGACCAATCATTCCGAGAACCTGTCTCAGCGGTACTGGTCTCAGCGGTACCAGTGTTTTCTACCAGGGTATTACTTATTTCACAATACAGATAATTAAGTCGCAATACAACATATCCTTATCCAATCATTCGGATATCATTTGATGCCATTCACATGGCATCTACTGAATGGTTTCCTGAGACAAAATGTATATGCGTGTATACATATGCATGGGGTTACATGGTTATTTTGGTGAGCTCACAGGAAGACAAGAGAGGATAATAAAAGAGTATTTAGAATCTGCCTGAGGCTCTTCAGTATAGACAGTTATTGCTGATGCTGCTGACTACTAGTGCATTATCTACATCAATTATCTTTCTTTTTCTTCTATTGATCTAAAAAGTTGTACTACTCCCTCTGAACATGTAGTCAAGGTTACAAATTCACTCATCTCTGGTGGAATCATTGATATACCTTGGCCTTTTGTGTAGTATTGAGAAAATATGTACTGTAAGGATTTCTATTTTGGACTGTTTTAATCATAAAAAGAAACATGCTGCGTCTCTGTATATATATAATCCACCGTTCACCTCGGATTGCAAAATTATAACAATAGGACAGAGTTTTAACAAAACAGTGTATTATCCCGAACATGATGGGACAAGCCCTTAGCCTGGGGTGACACATTTATTAAATAGTAAATACATTTTTCCGTCTAAGTCTAGTTAATTTGAAATACATTATTTCAAACAAACAATAAATCCTGTGTGTGTAGAGCAATGGAAGTTGTGTAATACATTGCCTCATACAGTTGAAGTCAGAAGTTTACATACACTTAGCTTGGAGTCATTAAAACTCATTTTTTCAACCACTCCACAGATTTCTTGTTAACAAACTATAGTTTTGGCAAGTAGGTTAGGACATATACTTTGTGCATGACTCAAGTAATTTTTCCAACAATTGTTTACAGGCAGATTATTTAACTTATAATTCACTGTATCACAACTCCAGTGGGTCAGAAGTTCACATACACTAAGTCGACTGTGACTATAATCAGCTTGGACAATTCCAGAAAATGATGTCATGGCTTTAGAAGCTTCTGATAGGCTAATTGACATCATTTCAGTCAATTGGAGGTGTACCTGTGGATGTATTTCAAGGCCTACCTTCAAACTCAGTGCCTCTTTGCTTGACATCATAGGAAAATCAAAAGAAATCAGCCAAGACCTCAGAAAGAATTGTATACCTCCACAAGTCTGGTTCATCCTTGGGAGCAATTCCCAAACGCCTGAAGGTACCACGTTCATCTGTACAAACAATAGTACGCAAGTATAAACACCATGGGACCACGCAGCTGTCATACCGCTCAGGAAGGAGACGCGTTCTGTCTCCTAGAGATGAATGTACTTTGGTGCGAAAAGTGCATATCAATCCCAGAACAACAGCAATGGACCTTGTGAAGATGCTGGAGGAAACAGATACAAAGTATCTATATCAACAGTAAAACGAGTCCTATATCGACTTAACCTGAAAGGTCGCTCAGCAAGGAAGAAGCCACTGCTCCAAAACCACCATAAAAAGCCAGACTACGGTTTGCAACTGCACATGGGGACAAAGATTGTACTTTTTGGAGAAATGTCCTCTGGTCTGATGAAACAAAAATAGAACTGTTTGGCCATAATGGAGGAAAAAGGGGGAGGCTTGCAAGCCGAAGAACAACATCCCAACTGTGAAGCACGGGGGTACAGCATCATGTTGTGGGGGTGCTTTGCTGCAGGAGGGACTGGTGCACTTAACAAAATAGAGGGCATCATGAGGCAGAAAATTATGTGCATATATTGAAGCAACATCTCAAGACATCAGTCAGGAAGTTAAAGCTTGGTCGCAAATGGGTCTTCCAAATGGACAATGACCCCAAGCATACTTCCAAAGTTGTGGCAAAATGGCTAAAGGAAAACAAAGTCAAGGTATTGGAGTTGCCATCACAAAGCCCTGACCTTAATCCTATAGAAAATTTGTGGGCAGAACTGAAAAAGCGTGTGAGAGCAAGGAGGCCTACAAACCTGACTCAGTTACACCAGCTGTGTCAGGAGGAATGGGCCAGAATTCTCCCAACTTATTGTGGGAAGCTTGTGGAAGGCAGATAGTCACTGACCTAAGACAGGGAATTTTTACTAGGATTAAATGTCAGGAATTGTGAGTTTCAATGTATTTGGCTAAGGTGTACGTAAACATCCGACTTCAACTGTAGGTATAGATATGTCTTTCTAATCCTCTAGGTAAATTATGTATCACATGAAATCCATGTCAGTAACATACAGTAATGTTGATATCTGTCTAACAACCACAGATTGTAGCTAGCAACTAAGGGATGCACCTTTACGAAATGGGTAGAAACATATAATCATGGACCATCGCATTAGGTTGCAGTGTCGTTATCATATTAGTTTGCCCATCGATTCCTTATGAGCACAGGTAACATTTAGAAAAATTGCATCTGTATAGCTGAGATAATCTCTTCGTCACTACAGCAAGAACACCAGTTGGTCAAATAAACCTTAAAAAGTACCCTTTGAATAGAAGAGAGACCCATGGTTTTGTGAAAACAGGCAAAGAGGACAGACTGACATATCCCTTAATGGTGGACTTAATGAACATAGATGATGCATAAGAAAAGACTGTCCTTGTCCTGGGGATGCAAATGTGCCAGACAACAAAGGATAGTCTGGGTAGTTAAAGTGAAATAGAGTTACAATGGCTCTCTTCCTTTTTTTCACAGTTTGACTGAATTTCACAGTTTAGAATTCAAGTAGGTTACACCTTTCTTAAAGGGACGATCTGCAGTTCCAACAATAACAGAGGCACCACGCCACTGATTTGGCAAACAGCTGATGGATGGGGCTGGAAAAATATTACCACTCGCACTCAAACTCATGGACAGAGCTATGGATACAAGGACTGACCATTCATTATATAACAATTCTAGTTTTAACTAACTTTTAACTAACAAGATTATATGTTGGGTTCTGATGGGGTACGACAGTTGAACTACAAGCTTATGAGGCTTATATTGTTCAAGAATCACTGGGTTTATATCATTGATTGAAAAGTTAAAAAATGTATGTAGCAACTGCACAATGTCCCTTGACAGGTATAATGCAGTATATAATGTGGCCATAATGAAATGTGAGACCCTGAATAAATTACAGCCATTTCGTTGCATTACAATTCCTCCTCAGAGCTAGAACTATTTATTGTTGTGTTTTTGAGACCCGTTTTAAGGTCCTCTAAGCGGTTCCTAGCTAGCTTCCTTATCTCTTTGTCGTGCATTTCCTTTTGAAATACTAAAATCATTTCCTCTTATCTCTCCCTTTCATAATAAATGGTCAAAGTAAGCATGTATTCATCTGCTTTATAACAATGTGGAGAGAATTTTTAGAATGCAACTTAGGCATGCAATGTGGACACTTAGGTAGCAGAACCATGCCTCTAAATGTTAACAGAACACAACATCAGACAGCTTGAACAATTGAAATCACCACATTTTTCATGTGGTGATTTCAATTGTTCAAGCTGTCTGATGTTGTGAAAGCCTACAGTTATCACAAACTACAAAGACCCCTATGGGGGAATTAATTCACTAGTTTAATTCTAGGACTGTTGACCCTAAACCTTTGTTATTGGGGGGGATTCTACTTAGCAAAAAAATCGAATAAAAGATTTGATCAAATATTGAATTTGGCCTTCACTACTATAGCCCATAGAAACACATTGAATAACACATTCATAAATGGCAAAACAGACAGTAAAAAAAAAGACATAAGAAAGCTCAGGAAAGTCTTTCGTTTTCTTGACACATATTTAAACCACGAACTACCTCCATACTTCCATAATGACACTTGTGACACATCGTGTTAGTGAGAATCTTATCTTTCTATTAAGTGATCAAGAATCCAAGAAGGCGTAGCAGTCAGACGTCTTTTGTCCTCGTCGTGTCCCGTGTATAAATCGTGTATATATCTTTTTTCTTCGCATATATTTTTAATATTTTTCTTAACCTCAACTTCAACATACTCTCCTGCAATCCGCCTTACCCAACGTGGTATGGATCTGCTATTTTCTTTACATTGAACTGGAACCCCCAACTGAAGCTAGCCATCTAACTAGCTAGTAGTCAGCTAGCGCGGACAACTCTCGCTAGTCTGCACAGCGCGACTCAAACCAGAGCACATTGGACTTGTTTTTCTCCATATCTCAGAATTCCGACCGCAAGCTCTAAACCTTTATCGGTTAGCTAGCTACTATCCGAGTGGCCACTCCTGGCTAACGTCTCTGTCCCGAAGCAAGAACCAACTAGCCTGGAGCTAGCCTTTGCTAAGCCCATCTCCCGGCTAGCCGAAGAGGTCCATCAGCCACTCCTTGGGCTACGATACTTATTTTGCCAAATGGCCTGGACCCCCGCCGACCCATCACAACTGGACTACCGACGTAATTCGACCAAGGGGGGTTTTTAACTGGCTCCTCTGTTGCGACGTCCACTGAATGCCCATCTGCTAGCCTGCTAGTCGCGGCCCGCTAGCTGTCTAGAGCATATCGGACTGTTAGCTTAAGAGGCCCATTGGACAAATTCTTTGGCCACTATGCCTATTTTGCCAATTGGCCTGGACCCTTTCACCACACGGAGCCCTGCTGATCCACGACGACTCGTCTGCCAACGTTACAGCACGAGGGGGCTACAACTGACTTCTTCCGTTGTGACGTCCCTCTAAGGCCCTTCTGTTAGCTTGCTAGCCCCGGCCCGCTGGCTGCCTGAATCACTGTGTCTCCGGCCCACCTGAGCCACTCGCTGGACTCCATTGATCACTCGGCTACGCATGCCTCTCCCTAATGTCAATATGTCTTGTCCATTGGTGTTTTGGTTAGTAATTATTGCCTTAATTCACTGTAGAGCCTCTAGCCCTGCTCAATACGCCTAGGTTAATCCATTAGTTCCACCTCCCACACATGCGGTGACCTCACCTGGTTTAAATGATGTTTCTAGAAACAATATCTCTCTCATCGTCACTCAATGCATAGGTTTACCTCAACTGTATTCACATCCTACCATACCTTTCTCTGTACATTTTGCCTTGAATCTATTCTACCGTGCCCAAAAACCTGTTCATTTTACTCTCTGTTCTGAATGTACTAGATGACCAGTTCTTATAGCCTTTAGCCGAACCCTTAACCGACTTCTCCTCTGTTCCTCTGGTGATGTAGAGGTTGATCCAGGCCCTGCAGTGCCTAGCTCCACTCCCACTCCCCAGGAGCTCTCATTTGTTGACTTCTGTAACCGTAAAAGCCTTTGTTTCACACATGTTAACATCAGAAGCCTCCTCCCTAAGTTCGTTTTATTCACTGCCTTAGCACACTCTGCCAACCCGGATGTGCTAGCCGTGTCTGAATCCTGGCTTAGGAAGACCACGAAAAACCCTGACATTTCCATCCCTAAATATAACATTTTCCGACAAGATAGAACTGCCAAAGGGGGCAGAGTTGCAATCTACTGCAGGGATAGCCTGCATTGTTCTGTCTTACTATCCAGGTCTGTGCCCAAATAATTTGAGCTTCTACTTTCCAGAATCCACCTTTCCAGAAACAAGTCTCTCACCATTGCCACCTGCTGTAGACCACCTTCTGCCTCCAGCTGTGCCCTGGACACCATATGTGAATTGATTGCCCCCCATCTATCTTCAGAGCTTGTGCTGTTAGGTGACCTAAACTAGGACATGCTTAACCCCCCAGCCATCCTACAATCTAAGCTTGATACCAGGTACAACCCAAATCTGTAAACACGGGCGCCCTCATAGATTTCATCCTAAACAACCTGCCCTCCAAATACACCTCTACTGTCTTCAACCAGGATCTCAGCGATCACTGCCTCATTGCCTGTGTCCGTAATGGATCCGCGGTCAAACGACCACCCCTCAGCACTGTGAAATGCTCCCTAAAACACTTCAGTAAGCGGGCCTTTCTAATCGACCTGGCCCGGGTATCCTGGAAGGATATTGACCTCATTCCGTCAGTAGAGGATGCCTGGTTATTCTTTAAAAGTGCTTTCCTCACCATCTTAAATAAGCACACCCCATTCAAAAAATGTAGAACCAGGAACAGATATAGCCCTTGGTTCACTCCGGACCTAACTGCCCTTGATCAGCACAAAAACATCCTGTGGCATACTGGATTAGCATCGAATAGCCCTCACGATATGCAACTTTTCAGGGAAGTTAGGAACCAATATACACAGGCAGTTAGGAAAGCAAAGAATAGCTTTTTCAAACAAAAATTTGCATCCTGTAGCACAAAATCCCAAAAGTTCTGGGACACTGTAAAGTCCATGGAGAATAAGAGCACCCCCCACCCAGCTGCCCACTGCCCTGAGGCTAGGAAACACTGTCACCACCTATAAATCTGCGATAATTAAGAATTTCAATAAGCATTTCTCTACGGCTGGCCACGCTTTCTATCTGGCTACCCCAACCAAGGCCAATAGCGCTTAATCCCCCACAGAAACTGCCCCAAGAACCCCCCCCCCCGCTTCTATTTCACCCAAATCCAGACAGCTGACGTCCTGAAAGAGCTGCAGAATCTGGATCCCTACAAATCACCCGTGCTAGACAATCTGGACCCTCTCTTCCCAAAATTATCCGCCGCCATTGTCGGTCAACAGGCCTGCACCCCCCACAGTAACTTGTTCAAGCCTCCCACATTTCTCCTTCACCCAAATCCAGATAGCTGATGTTCTGAAAGAAATGCAAAATCTGTCCCCTACAAATCAGCCGGGCTAGACAATGTGGACTCTCTCTTTCTAAAATTACCCACCGAAATTGTTGCAACCCCTATTACTAGGCTGTCAACCTCTCGTTTCATCTGAGATCCCCAAAGATTGGAAAGCTGCCACGGTCATCCCCCTCTTCAAATGGGGGAGACAATCAAGACCCAAACTGCTACAGACCTATATCTATCCTACCCTGCCTTTCTAAGGTCTTCAAAAGCGAAGTTAACAAACAGACCACCGACCATTTCGAATCCCACCATACCTTCTCCGCTATGGATTCTGGTTTCCGAGCTGGTCATGGGTGCACCTCAGCCATGCTCAAGGTCCTAAACGATATCATAACCGCCATCGATAAGAGACAATACTGTGCAGCTGTATTCATCGACCTGGCCAAGGCTTTTGACTCTGTCAACCACCACATTCTTATCGGCAGGCTCGACAGCCTTGGTTTCTCAAATGACTGCCTCGCCTGGTTCACCAAATACTTTTCAGACAGAGTTCAGTGTGTCAAATTGGAGGGCCTGTTGTCCAGACCTCTGGCAGTCTCTATGGGGGTGCCACAGGGTTCAATCCTCAGGCCGACTCTTTTCTCTGTATACATCAATGATGTTGCTCTTGCTGCTGGTGATTCTCTGATCCACCTCTATGCAGATGACACCATTCTGTATACTTCTGGCCCTTCTTTGGACACTGTGTTAACTAACCTCCAGACGAGCTTCAATGCCATACAACTCTCCTTCCGTGGCCTCCAACTGCTCTTAAATGCAAGTAAAACTAAATGCATGCTCTTCAACCGATCGCTGCCCACACCTGCCCGCCCATCCAGCATCAGTACTCTGGACGGTTCAGACTTAGAATATATGGACAACTACAAATACCAAGGTGTCTGGTTAGACTGTAAACTCTCCTCCAGACTCACATTAAGCATCTCCAATCCAAAAATAAATCTATAATCGGCTTCCTATTTCGCAACAAAGCATCCTTCACTCATGCTGCAAAACATACCCTCGTAAAACTGACTATCCTACCGATCCTTGACTTCGGCGATGTCATTTACAAAATAGCCTCCAACACTCTACTGAGCAAATTGGATGCAGTCTATCACAGTGCCATCCATTTTGTCACCAAAGCCCAATATACTACCCACCACTGCGACCTGTATGCTCTCGTTGGCTGGCCCTCACTTCATATTCGTCGCCAAACCCACTGGCACCAAGTCATCTATAAGTCTTTGCTAGGTAAAGCCCCGCCTTATCTCAGCTCACTGGTCACCATAGCAGCACCAACCGGTAGCACGCGCTCCAGCAGGTATATTTCACTGGTCACTCCCAAAGCTAATTCCTCCTTTCCTTCCAGTTCTCTGCTGCCAATGACTGGAACAAACTGCAAAAATCACTGAAGCTGGAGACTCATATCTCCCTCACTAGCTTTAAGCACCAGCTGTTAGAGCAGCTCACAAATCACTGCACCTGTACATAGCTCATCTGTAAATAGCCCATCCAACTACCTCATCCCCATACTGTTATTTATTTTATTTATTTTGCTCCTTTGCACCCCAGTATCTCTACTTGCACACTCATCTTCTGCACATCTACCACTCCAGTGTTTAATTACTATATTGTAATTATCTCGCCACTATTGCCTACTTATTGCCATACCTCCCTTATCCTACCTGATTTGCACATTGTATATAGACTTTTTCTATTGTATTATTGACTATATGTTGGTTTATTCCATGTGTAACTCTGTGTTGTTGTTTGTGTCGCACTGCTTTGCTTTATCTTGTCCAGGTCGCAGTTGTAAATGAGAACTTGTTCAATTAGCCTACCTGGTTAAATAAAGGTGAAATAAATAAAATAAAATATTAGTTTGTAGACCAAACCATTCGGACGCTACAGATGTTTTCATGAAAAGACCCATTTTCGGGATGTCTCCTGGTCTGACAAACACAGCTGTAGCTTTCCACGGCATATGAAGAAGGCCGACATAGGCAGATGCGGTGGATTGAGATGCACCCCATGCAAAACAATTATATCTCTAGCTTAAACTGACAGATTTTGATAAGGACAATATTGCCACTCCTATTTGCTGTATCTTAAATTTAATTTAGTTTCAGAATTGGCGGCAAGGAATAAGTTGGTCCTAAATATTTCGAAAACTAAAAGCATTGTATTTGGTACAAGTCATTCACTAATGTCACGAATCCCACCGAAGGTGGCTCCCCTGCCTGCTCGGGCGGCGCTCGGCGGTCGTCGTCGCCGGCCTACTAGCCGCCGCTGATCCCTTTTTCCTTTTCGTTTGGTATGTCTTATTGTTTGCACCTGTTCCTTATTTGTGTCTCTTGATTTATGGTTATTTAAACCTGTTTAGCCCGCCCAGGTTTGTGCGGGATTATTTTCGTCAGAGTGTTTTTTTGTTGGATGTGCTTGCGATCTACATGTGTTGTTTTATATGCGTACTGTGGACCCGTTGTATTTGGGCACTTCGCTATTCACGCCGGTTGTGTTGGCGTCGACCGTTTTTTCGTATTTAAGGAATAAACACATTTTACCTCTGCTCTCCGCGCCTGACTCCTACCACCACTCCTAGCAATCGTTGACAACTAAACCCTAAACCTCAAATAAATCTTGTAATGAATAATGTGAAAATTGAAAAAGTTTAGGTGACTAAACTGCTTGATTAAATTGTAAACTGTCATGATCAAAACATATTGGTACAACAGTAGCTAAGATGGGGAGAAGTCTGTCCATAATAAAGCGCTGATCTGCCTTCTTCACAACACTATCAACAAGGCAGGTCCTACAGGCCCTAGTTTTGTCGCACCTGAACTACTGTTCAGTCGTGTGGTCAGGTGCTACAACGAGGGACTTAGGAAAATTACAATTGGCTCAGAACAGGGCACCACGGCTGGCCCCTAAATGTACATAGGGTGCTAAAATTAATGATATGCATGTCAATTTCTCATGGCTCAAAGTGGAAGAGATAATGACTTCATCACTACTTGTTTTTGTAAGATGTGTTGACAGGTTGAGTGTACCGAGCTGTCTGTTTATACTACTAGCGCACAGCACCCATGCATACCCCATAAGACATGCCACCAGAGGTCTTTTTCACAGTCCCCAAGTCCAGAACAGACTATGGGAGGCGCACAGTACTACATAGAGCCATGACTACATGGAACTCTACTCCACATCAAGTAACAGATGCAAACAGTTGAATCAGATTTTTAAAAACATGTAAAAATACACCTTATGGAACAGAGGGGACTGTGAAGAGACACACACAAAGGTACAGACACACGCAGACGCCCAACTACAAGTGGTTGCACACGCACTCTACACACACATACGTTGTAATATTGTTGTATGATGGTATTATAAATGTTTTATTGTAGATTTGTAATGGTGTAATAATGTTATATGATGTACTGTTTTTTATTTTGTTTTATATGTAATGTAAGTGCCTTAATGTGTTTGGAACCCAGGAAGAGTACCTATTGCCTTGGCAACAGCTATTGGGGTTCCCTAATAAATAGAAGTACGTACAAATTCTCCTAAGGATTAAAAAACAATTCTCACATCAACTTGTTTGAAAATAACTTACAGTATATCTGACTTCCATCTCTGCCAGACGACAACTGACAATGTAAGTCAACCTCTGAGGAACTGCAGTGTTGAACTGGCATCCTGCCATATAATAACATATAAAAAGGTTCTCAGAAAGATTAATGTAAACATTATGCAGACCAGAAAAATAGTGATTTCAATACTTCAGCTGCACACATAATTGTACACTCATTGCCAGTGTGTTAGATTATATGAATTAAGAGGATAATGACGTTTTACAGACGTGTTTTCGAGAGATCACTTATAGTTATTGGACCATTTCGATATCTGGTTAACCCTGACTGGTCGATGTTGGGATCATCTTTACACCCAAAACACAGTATACTCAAGCTGTTGGACTCCCCAGGAATCTTGCAGGGACACTTTAAATTTGCATGAGGTGGCGATAGCTTTTGTTGTGGGGGTAACAGCACCAAGGGTTGCTCAAGTTTTTAATCTTCACAGTAAATTCTAATCCGCTTTCCTGACAATTGTAACTGTTGCTAATACCCTAAGTAGTTTAAATATCTATTCACTGACCATGTCCAGTGATCCAGAGAGGGAAAGTGCTTAGTAATCATGAGAAGAGCTCTCCACATTTAAGCCATTGATATTAATCACTTTGCAAAAGTGATTTTGAGGATAACTTTCCAAGCAGATCTACTATAAAGTTGGAGAATGGGGATTCAAGTCATTGTAAGAGAGAGAGAGTTAGTTGAAGCATGGAAGTAATTTCCAAATATCCACATGATCTTACTACAATAAAAGTAGCCTAAATTCCTGAATAAGCTCTACAAAAACAAGACCATAACAAATTGATCTAAGCTAGAAAAATAAACACTTTCAACTAATGTATACAACTTATGTATACTGTAAGGATCATCGGTGTGTATTACATGAAACGGGAATATCATCTGTTTGGTCGCTTGTTGTCACCGAAATAGTTCTCAGAATGTCACAGCTCGAATCTCTGCCAGATTTCCCCAAATGGAACAACATCTTAGCGAGTAAGTTACAACTCTTTCCCCAAACTCCAACATCAGGAAACGCTCCCTGACCTACATAAAAACAAAGCGACTTGAAACCAAATGCCTCCCGGGGGGGAAAACAACAACAAGGAAGCAACTAGCGAAGGCAGCTAGCCCCCTAAAGGAGTCCTCCTTATTCTTTTAGTCAAAGCCTTGGATCACATGAGTCACACTGCGTGTGGATGGGGCTGCCTCACGGGCTTTAGATGCACCAGCGCACACTCAGCGCCTTGTCTCCTTCCTTCAGTCTCAATCTAATGGGAGGCCTGCTGATCTGGGGAGATGCCCAGAAAGAAGCCACTATTGCACACATACCCCAAGAGATTCTGACACAGGTACTATGAGAGTACATACCAAATCTCTCTCTGTGTGTGTGTGTGTGTGTGTGTGTGTGTGTGTGTGTGTGTGTGTGTGTGTGTGTGTGTGTGTGTGTGTGTGTGTGTGCTTCAGAGATGGTGATGCTCCAAGGTGGACATGAATGTCTGGGAAAATATCAAACACTTGTGGATATGTTTGCAGCACTGGAGGCTACTGAGGGGAGGACGACTCATAATAATGGCCGGAATGGAGTCAAGGGAATGGTATCCATTCCAGCCATTATTATGAGCTGTCCTCCCCTCAGCAGCCTCCATCGGTAGACCGTATATACCCACAGAAAAGGTGAATTATCCATCCCTGTAGCCTAGAATTGTGTGTGTAGGTGGTTGAGAGGGGTTCACAAATTAAACTGACCTCACTGATCTCCATGGTGACAGCCTTACCTTTTTTGTGAAGGGATCTAGACGTTGTGGCAACTTTGTGATTTGCCTTTCTCTGCCTGTATTTTGTCACGCGAGCCGACTGTCTCGTAAGTTCTTTGGTGCCTGTCTTCAAGGTTGACTTTGCCTTGGGGTCTGTTCATCTGGCTGCCTCATCAATTCCTGTTTTAGAGAGAATATATTTTTGTGAAGACATTCCAATAAAACATTTTGTTTGAAATAAATATCCTAAAACGTGTCAACAATCAATGTATAAAGATAATACGACTGCACGCCTTGCAATAGCTATTCATAGTCCATTATGTTAAAGTTCAAATTGGGACATCTGAGACATCTAGACCAAAAATCTGCACTGTGTTAAGAATGACAGATCACCTGTCACAAAGTCTGGTGGCAGTTAAAACCAACCAGCACTAATACAGTATTCACTACTGTAAAGCGTGAGACGGTAAACATTTGAATGATAGTTGAGCATGAAGGTGGAGGGAGTCTGAAACAGTAAGGGCAATGCCTGCATTCCTAAACAACTGCAGTGGTTCGTATTGAATGCAGGGGCAAGGTGGAGGATCTGATATTTAGTGTTTGCTAAAAAATAAATAGACCTTACAGCCATTGGATCTAACCTCTGTTTGAACTAACATCCTACTGTTTGCTTTTTGGCTCATGTATACTCTTTAGGTCACAGGAGTGAAAGAGGCTGATTGGCCCACATGGGAAAGTGGTTATGAAATATAGGTGAGAGGAGACATATCTGAGACTGGGAGGAGTGGGAGGGGCAGTGCTCTGTGCCAGATCTTTCTCCCGTACATTTTATTTGAAAGATCTCATTACAGTTCCTTCCTCCGCTTGGGTGACCGTTGGCATGGTTGACTGGTTGTATTTATCATGTGGGTATAGGTTCAAGCAATAATGCAGTTTAAACCGTATCTATTTCATGTCGTATGGATAGCAACAGCAGATACCGCTCTCTCTACTCTGAATCAATTTCGTCCTGGACATCCACCTTCCCCAAATTCTTATAGAAAAATGCTATCAAAGTTTGTCCACAAAAGTGAGTAAAGTTCATACCCACACCCATTCCATGACTTTATTTGTTCTTTAAAGGAAATAAAGATAGGCAGAGAATGGACTGATAAGCCAGTGTCCAGTGTGTGATTGAAGGCAGTGTACAAGCGAAGTAAAGACTCACCGGCTCCATGGCAATCGGTCAACAACATTCCTTCAATATGAGACTGCCAAAATGTTGTGGCCAGAGAGAAGAAGTTACACATTCAGTAGTTGCAAGTGGGTTTTCAGAACAAGTGGAAAGTGAATGATTCAGAAGCAAGAGAAAAGGCCTCTTAACTTTGATCTAGCAGTAACATTGATCGTGAATGTGGTGAGCTTTAGATCAAGTGAGGAAAAGTGTCTCGTCATTTTTATCGTTTATCATTATTAATCGACTAGTATCTTCAAAGGTATAATACATTGGCTGTGCAGATGATTTCAATCCATCCAACGTTTCAGAGAGACTAAATGAGATTACAAAATGACGTAAGTATCAAATACCATAAAAGAATGACCTAGGTCAAAGGACATCGCATTTCTCAGAATACCTAAGATAAATTGTACTAAATAGGCTGAATTTGATACGAACCAACTAAATACAACTTCCTTTTGACAGATCCTACGACAGGCTGACATGGAATAGACAGGGTGGACAAGTTGTACTAAATAGGCTGAATTTGATACTAACCAAACAAATACAACTACCTTTTGATAGATCCTGGGACAGGCTGACATGGAATAGACAGGTTGGAACAAGATTACAAATCAATTATTTACTAGCCTTCTCAGAATGTACAGACTTTTCAAGGAAAGACTTACAAGACACAACTATGTTCTCCAGACAGAACCTTTGATGATGTTTAACACGGCGACACAGGACAGACAAGGATTGATATTGCAGACACAGCAACACTTGTCTCACACGTAATGGTGTTTCAATTGAATCCCTTTGTTGATGTCCAATAAATAAAAAAATCTATAACAAAGACCATCAAAGGGAACAGACCCACCGTTTTTGCTCCTCTCCCTTGTGCATTGGTTATTTAGAATGCTTGTTCTGCACCACATGTTGGCACATCTGTGAAAAGTGCAGCACAGCTGCCATAGCACACTGGCGGGACAATTGATGTAGCTGGTTCCAGGGCAATAATGAGATGGATTTGAGGACTGATCCAGAAGGTGGGATCAGTGGGCTCCTCCATTACCAGGAAACCTGTGTCCTGAAGAACTGGAAGTATCGGACAGAGGTAATGCTGACCTGGACAAGGACAAGCAAGTGGTGCCAAATAGGGTCTTTGGTTGGTGCCTGGATCTCTGCAATAAAAATCTGGAAAGAACTATGTCCTGGAACACACTGTCCATGTGAACCCTGACAGCATACCATGTGTGTTGTATAGGGCACTAACCATCTTTAGTAATGGCTTTTGGTTCCCTGAGATGGCAAAGACTGGTGTGTGTACTGTGTCTGAAGGAAAAAAAAGATAAATCAATTTTTGTTAACAACTCACCCAATACAATTTTGCTGCCAGAGTAGTCAGAGAACTGTGCAAACAGATATATGCAATTATCTGTTTGTGGGAACTGACATAATTAAAGATAGTGCTGTGTATAATGTAAGAATGTTTGACAGATGAAAATGAAGGTAAATGGCAATTTTTCCACAGCTATCCATCCATTATAAATTGTTGTTTAGTATTCTGAGGCATTATGTCATCATAGTGTCCATCTTAGTTTGAACGTTAATGCATTTCTGCTCTGAGGTTGGAAGGTTTGAGCCATGAGAACTGATTAGAACACAGCAAACTGCATAATGTAAATACCATTAATGTATAGCAAACTTACCAGGGATATGAGTTTCAAAAGTTTTGATTACTTAGTTTAATGAATGTTCCATGGTATCGTCAGTCTGTCCAAATGTAATTTATAGCGTGCCAGTCATACGTGTTTGTCATGATAAGTAAATTAATAATTTCAGGGGGGTTTTTTCATAGAAAAACATTCCAATATGCTTTCACTGATACACTGTATGAGACTATCCAAAGACTATAACCATATTATGTATAATACACTAATACCATTGTTCTGCAATCTTCGCAATCAAATGAATGAAATACAAAGGTTAACCTTGCTTTTCTTCTCAAAAGGTTTGAAATAATCACTCTATAGTATGAGTGTCAAGAAATGGACAGGCTTTCAATATATATCCCGAGAATATTTCTCCCCATTTAGCTTAATCATGACACCAGTTATTGATCAATTGTCAAATACTCCCAGCTCTACCTTAATGAGTGGCACAATTAGCCAGAAATTGACACACTATGGGCTTACTCATTGACATGTAGCAGAGGTCTGGCCTTGATGATCAGTGTTTTGCAAAGGGGCCTTTTTCATACCATGCACTAATGCACCGTCATTTGCTGACGACACGACAGTGGTAGGCCTGATCACCGATGGCGATGAGACAGCCTACAGGGAGGAGGTCAGAGACTTAGCAGTGTGGTGCCAGGAGAACAGCCTCTCTCTCAACGTCAGTAAGACCAAGGAGCTGATCGTGGATTACAGGACGCTCACCCGTGTCTATATCGACGGGGCTGTGGTGGAGTGGGTCGAGAGCTTCAAGTTCCTTGGTGTCCACATCACTAAGGAAATAACATGGTCCACATGCACCTGCACAGTCAAGAAGAGGGCACGACAATGCCTCTTCCCCCTCAGGAGGCTGAAAAGATTTGGCATGGGCCTTTGGATCATCAAAAAGTTATACAGCAGCACCATTGAGAGCATCTTGACTGGCTGCATCACCGCTTGGTATGGCAAATGCACCGCCCTCGACCGCAAATCACTACAGATAGTGGTGTGAATAGCCCAGTACATCACTGGGGCCGAGCTCCCTGTCATTCAAGACCTCTATACCAGGCGGTATCAGAAGAAGGCCCGTAAAATTGCCAAAGACTCCAGCCACCCAAGTCATAGACTGTTCACTCTCCTACCGTCCAACAAACGGTATCGGAGCATCGGCTCTCAGACCATCAGGCTCCGAGACAGCTTCCACCCCCAAGCCATAAGACTGTTAAATAGCCATAAGACTGCTAAATAGTTCATTAAATGCTTACCCGGACTATCTGCACGGACCCTATGTTGCACTGACTCTATGCACACTCACAAGACTATATTAATGTATACACACTACAGTATTTACACACGCACACAAACTACACTGACACTCTCACACAAAACTTACACACGTTCACATACACTACATACGCACACACACACATACGGACACACATTCAACACATACAATTTTACGCTCATCATATGCTGCTGCTACTCTGTTCTTTATTTTACTGTTCTTATTATTATCTATCCTGATGCCTATTCACTTTACATTTCTAACTCGTACCCCTGCACATTGATCTGCTACTGGTACTCGTGTATATAGCTCCACTTTGATCTGCTACTGGTACTCCTGTACATAGCTCCACATTGGTCTGCTACTGGTACTCCTGTATATAGCTCCACATTGATCTGCTACTGGTACTCCTGTACATAGCTCCACATTGGTCTGCTACTGGTACTCCTGTACATAGCTCCACATTGGTCTGCTACTGGTACTCCTGTATATAGCTCCACATTGATCTGCTACTGGTACTCCTGTACATAGCTCCATTCTTGTGTATTTTATTCCTCTTGTGTTACTGTTCTTCTTTTTCTTTTTTAACTCTACATCGTTGGGAAGGGCTCGTAAGTAAGCATTTCACAGTAAAATCAACACCCGTTATATTCGGCACATGTGACAAATACAATTTGATTTAACACAACAGCTTTGTCTCTATGTTTCTTGGTGTAATTGTCTTTCATATGAAAATTCTGCATATAATGAAAAGATATTGAACCAAATGGAAAAAGGAGTGGTACAGGGAAGTTTGATGACGGGTAAAGAGAATGAATGCAGCAAGGACTGCCTAGTTGGAGATTGATATGCACATGCATACTGGAGTGTTATTGGCTGTCCATTAGTATGTGCCTAGGGCTCTAACAGTACGGAGACTACAGTACCTGGAAAGGACTCATCACGCATCTATAAAGTCTGAGGTGACTCATACAGTTTTCATTAGATGCTTCTAGAGGTCTGCTGACTGATGAAATAGGAGAAAATGGTGTACATTATGTTGATATGTACATGACCGAAGTAACAAAGTGAGATACGGACGGACGGATCGACAAGACCAGACCAGACAAGACGGACAGACAGACACAGAGGCACAACCAGAGAGTTATTTTCTGGTCTCTATCCCAATGTCTGCCACTGCTGCATAACAAGCAATATGATCAAACTCTAATGATTGAGGTTGGAAGTGTTCTCTGAGTTGAAGGCACTGACAAGGTTTCTGTTAGAAATGCCAATTACATCTAATTACAGTTAATCATCCATTGTTTGGTCTACGATGGAATCATCAACACAGAATGCAAGAAAACAAATATATTAAACATAGCCACATCCCGTCATTAGCCACATCCCGTCATTAGCCACACGTATGCATCGAGAGGAACCTAGCTCTGCACAAATGGATTCGCGATGAAGTAAAGTCTAACCAAAACTCTGTTCCCCTGTTCTCATATCATTCATTTCTCCAAAGAGGTCTGTCAGCCATGATAAAACATTATCCATTCATCAACACGTCATTTCTACCTCGGCACATAATGGAAAAACAAAAAGGTCAAACAACAGAATTTTGTGTTTTCTACCTAAAGTGTGCCATTCAGCATTTTAATTAACTAGTGAGCGTATGAAGAATGAATGAGCTGCGAGCAGTTAAAGCCTTGTTTCGCCCTGAGTAATACACTAGAGAGGCAGGCAAGACGGTGTGGTTACATTAACAAAACGGTGAAGCCGAAGAACAGCGATCCCCGATCCCTAGGCGGAGGGGATGACGTTACAAACACTGAGCCATAGTGAAGATGCTCTTACTACCATGCCTCTCCCTCAAGATGGATGACAGTTCTGTTGCTCTCGATTCCCTTTGAAGGTTGAGCCAGACTTTATCTCTACCCACTCTGATATTAGCTAGAATGCGACCCCTCTGGCGAAAATAGAAATCGTACGCCATATGTCATGTCACACACAGCAGATGCGTGAAACATACTACACAACTACAGCCTGCTTTCTCTTGGTTCCTGTCTGGCTGAAGTGAATCTCCTGTGTCTGTTATTGAAGCATCACAATGGCTTTTAAACAAAGGCAGACTCTGAAGGGAGGTGTTAGCCAAAGTGGGGCTTTGTGAATAATTGCTGATACCATGGAGCAGCTAGAGGCAGCATGCTGGAGGAGAGGCACTCATGGTTGACTAATGATCAGCCTGGCTTCTACCCCAAATGAGAAGTGACAAGAATCCAGATGAGTGGCAACCTGCTGATGGACTACAATACCCAGGCAAATGCAGGAAGGTTTTCCATGTGTGGAATCATGGGAATTGTAGTGACATATCATTATTGTGTATATTATATATGCCCTGGTCATCAGCTGTACCTCCCATGGATGGATAACAAGTTGACTGGAGTATGAAATTGAGGTTCAACATGAGCTAGTCAGGGCCAACATAGTTTAAAGTAGCTGTCCAGTGTTTCCAGATTTCTATGAAATGTGATCTATAATGAATTACAATATGAGTGAAATCTTTTTCTTCAATTTTTGTATTTGATTAAGTATGTTATAAAGTAGCGTTTCTGTGTTTGAATAGTGTGGGCATACCCCAACAACAGAATGGTGTGGGTGTATATGGGTCAGTAAAAATATGAATAAAGAGTAAACTCTCAGCCAATGACCCAATGAGATGTCTCGACCAAAACATGACATCATCCTCTATGAGGAAATAACAAGCATTTTTTTAAAAGGTCTGTTTGAGATACAAGTTTGAGGTGGTGATTTTCTAAGTGTTTTTTTCCTCTAATTTATGCTGTGGCCACACATACAAGTATAGTACGAGTCAACTACATGATTTGGGTATGAGTAATCAGCCAGCCTGATAGAAGTTACAGAGTAATGTGTGGTTTGACTCACACACTTCCTAGAACATGTTAACATGAGTCATTCTGTTTTTTATCAAGGGTCCTGTAAATGTAATAACACTTTATCCTGGACTAGTTTGGTTTAGTGCATCCTGTACACTTTCTATGAAGTGAGTGAGTCAAATCACAAATGAGCAGGGCTCTAAGGCGTACATTCAATCAGATCAAGCGTTAACTGGCAATAGCATACATATGCATAGTGTATGTTTTGGAAGGTGGAACTGCATTGGAGCTGTTAAATCGGTGAACAGCTGCTCTTGATCATCGTAACGAAGCCACACCCGCCCCACTCGTGTTTGAAGTTCAGAAATAATGACGCTCAAATAGAAAAATCATTAAACGAAATAATGAAGGTTTCTATCATCCTAATGAAGGTGTAGATTACATCTCACATTCCAGTGTTCAAACTTGTAAACACGGCTGCATGGGATTTATGTTATTGCGACTCCATGCAGCCAATGGCAATGTCCGCTTAAGATATAATGTCCGGAGCCAATTGTGGATTTGACATCTCTAACACAGTTCCACCTACAACACAGTCAACACAACCGCTATGTTAATATCGGCTAAAGGTAGATCTGATCGAATAGAGCCCTTAGTCTTGTTTATAAAGACTGACACTAAAACAGAAAGTCTGCAGAGAATCAAGAACTGCTATTTTGATCACAGAAAACAGAACTGGTACTCTGCACACACAAAAGCCACACGCAAAAAACAAATAGCAAATGTCTGAGGGGAGATAATTATTTAGCTACTAAAAGGGAACCCAAGTCCATTACAACTGTGTGGGCTAGTTCTTTAGAATCCTTTGTTGCTACATTGTTACCACATTGTACAGATATAAACTCAGCAAAAAAAGGCCCTTTTTCAGGACCCTGTCTTCGAAAGATAATTTGTAAAAATCCAAATAACTTCACAGATCTTCATTGTAAATGGTTTAAACACTGTTTCCCATGCTTGTTCAATGAACCATAAACAATTAATGAACATGCACCTGTGGAACGGTCGTTAGGACACTAACAGCTTAAAGACGGTAGGCAATTAAGGTCACAGTTGTGAAAACTTAGGACCCTAAAGAGGCCTTTCTACTGACTCTGAAAAACACCAAAAGGGTCCCTGCTCATCTGTGTGAACGTGCCTTAGGCGTGCTGCAAGGAGGCATGAGGACTGCAGATGTGGCCAGGGCAAGACATTGATATGTCCGTACTGTGAGATGCATAAGACAGCACTACAGGGAGACAGGACGAACAGCTGATCATCCTTGCAGTGGCAGACCATTTGTAACAACACCTGCACAGGATCGGTACATCAAAACATCACACCTGCGGGACAGGTACAGGATGGCAACAGCAACTGCCGAGTTACACCAGGAATGCACAATCCCTCCATCAGTGCTCAGACTGTCCGCAATAGGCTGAGAGAGGCTGGACTGAGGGCTTGTAGGCCTGTTGTAAGGCAGGTCCTCACCAGACATCACCGCCAACAATGTCGCCTATGGGCACAAACCCACCATCGCTGGACCAGACACGACTGGCAAAAAGTGCTTTTCACTGACGAGTCGTGGTTTTGTCTCACCAGGGGTGATGGTCGGATTCGTGTTTATCGTCGAAGGAATGAGCGTTACACCGAGGCCTGTACTCTGGAGCGGGACCGATTTGGAGATGGAGGGTCCGTCACGGTTTGGCGCGCTGTGTCACAGCATCATCGGACTGAGCTTGTTGTCATAGCAGGCAATCTCAACACTGTGCGTTACAGGGAAGACATCCTCCTCCCTCATGTGGTACCCTTCCTGCAGGCTCATCTTGACATGACCCTCCAGCATGACAATTCCACCAGCCATACTGCTCATTCTGTGCGTGATTTCCTGCTAGACAGGAATGTCAGTGTTCTGCCATGGCCAGCGAAGAGCCCGGATCTCAATCCCATTGAGCACATCTGGGACCTGTTGGATCGGAGGGTGAGGGCTAGGGCCATTCCCCATAGAAATGTCCAGGGAACTTGAAGGTGCCTTGGTGGAAGAGTGGGTTAACATCTCACAGCAAGAACTGGCAAATCTGGTGCAGTCCATGAGGAGGAGATGCGCTGCAGTACTTAATGCAGCTGGTGGCCACACCAGATACTGACTGTTACTTTTGATTTTGACCCCCCCTTTGTTCAGGGACACATTATTCCGTTTATGTTAGTCACATGTCTGCGGAACTTGTTCAGTTTTTGTCTCAGTTGTTGAATCTTGTTATGTTCATACAAATATGTACACGTTAAGTTTGCTGAAAATAAATGCAGTTAACAGTGAGAGTACGTTTCTTTTTTGCTGAGTTTATATATTTTTTTACTATTTAAAGTACAACTGTGTGGGATCACTGACTGAAAGCACCCTTTGTGGGACTTAAAATATTTATTTTAGCTTGATGTAAAAACGTTTTTTGAAAAAGAATAATTTAGAAGAAATGAATCTAAAAAGACTCATGATGTGCATTGACTTCAATATGAGTTTTAAAGGTAAAAAGGTCCACCACTTTAAATGTACCTTGTGCGAATTTATTCTGACAATGTATTTTTCACTGAAATTGGTAAAGCACATCAATACATAAATCATTTGAATATTTGTATCGTGCAATGAAAAACTAGAACAGCTTTGAAATGGGATAATGTGAAAGGTACTTTAGCGGCAAATTAAGTTCATGGAATATAAGATGACAGCCCTAGGCAACATATAGGCCTACTGAGATATACCTCAAGATTAAATCAAAGGTGAATTTTTCATAAAAGTGGATGAATAGCACATTGTTTATTTGCATTAAGACATCGATTTAGCCTTTTGCTTTTTTATGTTGGGTATTTTATGATGCAACTTAGTACTGTCATGATGTAGAATGAAAGAACCTGCATCAATTAAAAAATACATATCCTATAACCCTGACATTGCTAAAAGCTCTAGGCGTTGTGCACTGATCTAAAATCAGCTGTATTTAACATAACCCTAACCTTCACTAATAGAGGTTAAAAAGCTAAACTGACCCCGGATCATTGCTTAGGGCTACATTTATTTTCTACATCAGGGGGAGGGGGCGGAGGGGATCTAGGGTTGGGAATATAATATAACCCAACCAATGAGAGACTACTAGAAGTACTTTGGGGACCATACAAAGATACATGGCTTTGAGATTAGAACCCTAGCCCTTCTTTTTGAACCTCAGTTAATTTGAACTATCTGACTCTTCAACCTACAGTTAATGATATCATTTGAATTACCCCCCCCCCCCCCCCACTTAGTTTTAAAAAAGTGCTTGGTAATTGAAACCATAACAGCTTTCTTAGCTGGCCAAGCCATAATAGCAATGCATCTAGGCTACAACTAACTAGCCATTGACAACTTTAATTAATAAAGAGCTACGATGTTCTCTCAAAGTTCAATATGCATTATTTATAGTTATGGATCACAAAAATACACTTCTAAAAATATATATATATATATATATATATATATACAGTGTATATATATATATATATATATATATATTTTTTTTTTTCATATTGAAAATGAATAACAATCCATAGGGAAGTCTAACATGGTAATATATTTGGAAGGACCAGTAATTATAAAACTAGGCCATATACCAATGGGAGATAATTAACAGTAGCAAATCCCTATGAGGTTTTTAGGAAAAAGAGTCTTTGACAGAGCCATTCAATTATGTCCGTCCCACTGGGTCTGGGTATATAGAATATAGAATGTCTATATTAGGTACATGACAAATGTAAGGTTCCAATAGGAATGAGCCATGTGAGGGTATGGTGGACTGTGGTGGATGTTGAACCCCCAATGAATAGGTAACCATTAGGCTGATGTCTTTGCCATTTTCTTTGCATCTTGTCAATCTTGTCAATGTGGATTTATAAGAAAACACAGTTACAACACAATTGAGTAATTAGTATAGTTAAAGGGAAAGTCCACTTTCCCAAAAATACATTGTTGGTCATTTTTATTAATTTGAAGTCGAATTGTGTCCATGTTCCACATTGTCTCTCACAGATTGAGCTCATTTGTTTTCTTCTAAAAGTAAAGATGTGCTTCATATGTATTGACCTGTATACAGTGCACTGCATCATGCTCATCTGTTTAATGAGGACTGGCATTAGTTAAGAAGTCAGGCTGATAAAGAGTGACTTGGCCCACTATATACAGAATAGACCTCAATGTCTAGTTGATCTTACGTTCTCTCAGAAAGAAAACTGTAAAAATGATACATAAATACTTCACAAATCATTTATAAGCAAATGTCACAACATATAAGCGTGATATAACAGGAGCTTTCTCTCTCACACACAGGCATGTGCGCACACACACTTTTTTGGGGAGGTGCCATGGCACCGCCAAAGATGGTGGATAAATGAAGATGGCCCACTCTGGCCGTTTACTATTGAAAAAGAATGGTCAGTTCCGACCTGCCACAAATGCATTAGCAGCTGGGTCTGGTCTGCTTAGTTCATTGACTGTATATGAACCAGAATTGTTTTTTAAATTACATTTATTCATATATTATTGTTTTTTTCATGACATTTTTTTATCAGCATTTTGTTTTTCGATTGCTTATGTAGTAATTAATTGGTCATCTTGAATGAGTTGAAGATACATTTTGCCAGTTTATGGCTAGCTAGCTTGTGGACTGTTTGGATTCAAGTGAATTAGAATGCCAAAAGAGAAGAGAAGCAACAGAAAGTGTTAAGACTGCATGCAGAGATGGCTCGATCTAGTGGATAAACTACCACTCTGACGGTTAATATGGTGTGGTGAGCTACCAGCGCCTTTGTGGCAGCATAGTTTAGCATCACCCAAGTTGGTTCTACACAGTGCTAGTGGAGAGAGGAGTGGCTAGCCAGCTAGCTAACTAAACATCTACATCCCGGAGCACGGAGCACGTGAGCGGACAGCTAGATGTGGTGCCCAGGCTCCGGACCTGACTGTCTTTCTACTCAGACCGGCTCCCTTCTCCATTCATCCATCAATCAATGCTTCCTCCTCTCCTAATGCCATCACATCTGCTTCAACTCTATCATCCATCATCTGTTCCAGTTCCATTGCTCTCACAATGTATTGTTTTTGTTTGCTTGTACACGCAATTCAGCTTTTAGCTGCCACGTATGCAAATAAAAACTAAACATGCACATGCACGCATACACACACACACACACACACACAAACACCATCTGTTGTCATCCAGTCCATATGCAATTTCACTCAGCATGCGCATGGTTCCAGTGTACTAAACGGGAGGGATGGGGATAATAACTGTGTCCTCCTAATGGGCGGAAGAGACAAACAGTAGTCATGAAATCAACAAGCCGAGTCGAACTATGAAGCAACTATAATCTATACCTACTGTAATGTGTTGATCTATTTCTTTGGGGGGAAAAAGTGTCTGCTAATGGCATATATTCTATTACACAGAGGCACATGACTAGCTGCCATGACCTCTTTCCTGTGCACAAACTGTCACCCCCTCTTCGACTTGCATTACAAAAGCTTATTAAATAGCAAGAAAATGTTGCTTATAACATTTGGAGAAACATCAGTCTTGGACTTCATATCAACTTCAATGTCTTCTTTGAAAGGGACACAGTTCAGAAGCGTGCAGGTTGTTATGGCACGGCATTTTCATTGGCCGACAACACATTTTTACCCAACCAGAAAATAAGTTGTGGAACACATAAAGGTTTGATTGGCTCAGTGCATGCAGTGATTTGAGATCCAATTGGGGAGAGAGGCAACGGATGTTCGGGTTCATGCTATGCTATTAACATTCAGTATGGGTGATAAATTCCTAAACACATGGTCCTGGGGCTTGCGTTTGAGACCGAAGTGTTGCAGTGGATTTTAATTAGCCATTCTACTGCTCTAGCTCTTGTGGCAAATGAAGCTCTGCATGGTTTCAGAAGAACAGTGAGAGATCAGCTCAGGTACATGCACTGAGTCTGTATCTAGCACACCAGAGAGACAAAGAAATGGGTCAGAGCGAGAGAGAAACGGGAACATAATGCTACCATGTTGACCAGAGTCACTGTATACCAGCCCTCTTCAACACCTGCTAAAAAAAACCACATGTTGCCTGGCTAAAAATAAGCTCGCCACAAGGACTCGGAGATGTGTGCAAGGCAGACAGATGTTGGCCAGGCCAGTTGAAAATATGAGAGGATATTCAGGGATGTACACGGTCCCTGTTAACATTTACAAGCTGTTTGTTTTTTTCCTAATATGAGAAGAGGTCAACAATGACCTTCCCAACGGAGGCTCTCACTATCCGTTTCAATGTCGGAAAGGAACCGAAACCAAGATAGTATTGCTAATAATGATGCTTTAGTAATTGGGATTAGCAACCATGATTTTGCAATATCACCATTGCTATTATGTGTGAAATACTGGTGCTTATACATGGCAGTAGGCATTCACTTTGTATGCTGGGTGAGCACACACAAAAAGCCACCCAGAAGTACAGTAGCGGCAGTGAAGTTGTTGTTATTACTATGACATATATCTGTGGTGCATGACTGCTTTATTTTCCCCATTAATCTTCTTACTTCAGCCATTATTTCTGCTGGTCCCCATCTAAACTTAATCTTCTAAAAGGTGAGATTTATTCCCACACCATTATCCCCAGCGTGAATTAAGCACAGGGACATGTATTTCATTTATCTGACACAATGTACTAAAAACCCCAAATTAAACGCTGTGTGTCTGCTAGTCAGCCGGACAAACCGATACACAACTGCTAATGCAAAAGAATGGGTTCTAAGTTGAGGAAAGCGTATACAGTACGAGATAAAAGTTTAGACACACCTACTCATTTTTACTACATTGTAGAATAATAGTGAAGACATCAAAACTATGAAGTAACACATATGGAATCATGTAACCAAAAAACTGTTAAACAAATCAATATAGCCACTCTTTGCCTTGATGACAGCTTTGCACACTCTTGGCATTCTCTCAACCAGCTTCACCTGGAATGCTTTTCCAACAGTCTTGAAGAAGTTCCCACATATGGTGAGAATTTGTTGGCTGCTTTTCAACTCATCCCAAACCATCTCAATTGGGTTGAGGTCGGGTAATTGTGGAGGCCAGGTCATCTGATGCAGCACTCTATCACTCTTCTTCTTGGTCAAATAACCCTTACACAGCCTGGAGGTGTGTTGGGTCGTTTTCCTGTTGAAAAACAAATGAAAGTCCCACTAAGCACAAACAAGATGGGATGGTGTATCGCTGCAGAATGCTGTGTTAGCCATGCTGGTTAAGTGTGTCTTGAATTCTAAATAAATCACTGACACTGTCACCAGTAAAGCACCCCCACACCATCACACCTCCTCCTCCATGCTTCACAGTGGGAACCACACATGCGGATATAATCTGTTCACCTACTCTGCGTCTCACAAAGACATGGCAGTTGGAACCAAAAATCTCAGATTTGGACTCATAAGACCAAAGGACAGATTTCCACCAGTCTAATGTCCATTGCTCGTGTTTCTTGGCCCAAGCAAGTCTCTTATTCTTATTGGTGTCCTTTAGTAGGGATTTCTTTGCAGCAATTTGTCTATGAAGGCCTGATTCACACATTCTCCTCTGAACAGTTGATGTTGAGATGTGTCTGTTACTTGAACTCTGTGAAGCATTTATTTCAGCTGCAATTTCTGAGGCTGGTAACTCTATTGAACTTATCCTCAGCAGCAGAGGTCTTACTTTCCTATGGCGGTCCTCATGAGAACCAGTTTCATCATAGCACTTGATGGTTTTTGCGACTGCACTTGAAGAAACTTTTTAAGATCTTGAAATGTTCCTTATTGACTGACCTTCATGTCTTGCTGGACTGTCATTTCTCTTTGCTTATTTGAGCTGTTCTTGCCATAATATGGATTAGGTCTTTTACCAAATAGGGCTATCTTCTGTATACCACCCCTACCTTGTCACAACACAACTGATTGGCTCAAACGCGTTAAGAAGAAAATACATTTCACAACTTTACTTTTAACAAGGCACACCTGTTAATTGAAATGCATTCCAGGTGACTACATCATCAAGCTGGTTGAGAGAATGCCAAAAGTGTACAAAGGTGGCATCAAGGCAAAGGGTGGCTACTTTGAAGAATCTCAAATATAAAATATATTTTGATTTGTTTATCACTTTTTTGGTTACTGCATAATTCCATGTGTGTTATTTCATAGTTTTGATGTCTTCATTATTATTCTAAAATGTAGAAAATAGTAAAAATAAAGAAAAACCCTGGAATGAGTAGGTGTGTCCAAACTTTTGACTGGTACTGTATGCATTGGAAAATAATATACAAACAATTGTCACGAGCGTCTAGGACCAGTAGATATGTGAAATCAGGAGCAGGAGACAGAGGGCCGGAGCAACTGAGTTTTAATAAGAAATACCAGTCGTAATAGCCGTTGGGCACAGGGCGTGTAGCGAAGTCCGCCAGGAGAAAACACTTTTCTCAAAAAAAACAAAGAAGCGCACTGAAAAAACAAACAGCGTGCGGGGCGCAGCCCGGCAAAATAATGACTTCTCAATCGGATACAATACAACTGTCCTTCGTGAACAAATGAACAATCCCGCACGAGAACCCCAACTGAAAATACACATTAAATAACCCCCCACTAATGACAAACACAAAACAGGTGCGGGATAGACAGACAAAACCAACATACACAGAAACAACGATCGGTGGCAGCTAATAGGCCGGCGACGACGACCGGCGAGCGCCGCCCGACCGAGGAGGGGCGCCACCCTCGTTAGATACTGTGACAGTACCCCTCCCCGCGCGCCGAAGCCGGCCTCGGGGACGGCCCGGAGGGCGAGGCGCCGGCCGATCCGGACGGCGACGGTGGAATTCTTGTAGCATCGGTGGATCTAGAATGTCCGCCGCCGGAACCCAGCACCTCTCCTCCGGACCGTACCCCTCCCAGTCCACGAGGTACTGCAGGCCCCCTACCCGACGTCGGGAGTCCAGGATGGTTCGGACTGTGTACGCCGGGGCCCCCCCGATGTCCAGGGGGGGCGGGGGGACCTCCAGCACCTCATCGTCCTGTAGTGGACCAGCTACCACCGGCCTGAGGAGAGACACATGAAACGAGGGGTTAATGCGGTAATATGTAGGGAGTTGTAACCTGTAACACACCTCGTTTATCCTCCTCAGGACTTTGAACGGCCCCACAAACCGCGGACCCAGCTTCCGGCAGGGCAGGCGGAGGGGCAGGTTCCGCGTCGAGAGCCAGACTCTGTCCCCCGGATTATACACGGGGGCGTCACTGCGGTGGCGGTCAGCGCTCTCCTTGTGTCGTTCAAAAGCTCTCCTTAGGCACTCCTGGACACCATTCCAGGTCTCCTGAGAGCGCTCCACCCATGCCTCCACCGCAGGAGCCTCCGTCTGGCTCTGTTGCCATGGCACCAGGACCGGCTGATATCCCAAGACCACCTGGAAGGGTGACAGGTTGGTAGAGGAGTGGCGCTGAGAGTTCTGGGCCATCTCGGCCCATGGCACGAACTGCGCCCACTCCCCTGGCCGGTCCTGGCAATATGACCGCAGAAACCTGCCCACCTCCTGGTTGATGCGTTCTACCTGCCCATTACTCTCGGGGTGGAAACCCGAGGTCAGGCTGACCGAGACCCCCAGCCTCTCCATAAACGATCTCCACACCCTGGACGTGAACTGGGGACCCCGATCAGATACGATGTCCTCGGGCACCCCATAGTGCCGGAAGACATGGGTGAACAGGGCCTCCGCGGTCTGCAGAGCCGTAGGAAGACCAGGCAAAGGGAGCAGACGGCAGGAGTTAGAGAACCTGTCCACAACGACCAGGATCGCCGTATTCCCCTGGGACGGCGGGAGATCCGTGAGGAAATCCACCGAGAGGTGAGACCAAGGTCGTTGCGGACCAGGGAGGGGCTGTAATTTCCCTCGAGGCAGGTGCCTAGGAGCCTTGCACTGAGCGCACACCGAACAAGAAGAGACATAACGCCGAACATCCTCAGCCAAGGTGGGCCACCAGTACCTTCCCTTCAGGCCCCGCACTGTCCGTTCCACCCCAGGATGACCCGAGGAGGGTAGAGTGTGGGACCATCGGATCAGTCGATCGCGAACACCAAGCGGAACGTATTTCAGGCCCACGGGACACTGCGGTGGAGTGGGTTCTGACCGACCCGCCCGCTCGATGTCCGCATCCACCTCCCATACCACCGGCGCCACCAGACAGGAGGCGGGATGTATGGGAGTAGGATCGATGGTCCGCTCCTCGGTGTCGTAGAGACGCGACAGTGCGTCAGCCTTCCGGTTCCGGGAACCTGGAATGTACGAGAGAGTGAAGTTAAACCTCGTAAAAACATGGCCCACCTTGCCTGACGGGGATTAAGCCTCCTCGCTGCCCGGATATACTCCAGGTTACGGTGGTCGGTCCAGATGAGAAAAGGGTGACGTGCCCCCTCAAGCCAATGTCTCCACACCGTCAAAGCCCTGACCACAGCTAACAGCTCCCGGTCCCCCACATCATAGTTGCGCTCCGCCGGGCTCAGCTTCTTAGAAAAGAAGGCACATGGGCGGAGCTTCGGAGGAACGCCCGAGCGCTGCGATAGCACAGCTCCTACCCCAGCCTCGGACGCGTCCACCTCCACTATGAATGGCAAAGAGGGGTCCGGATGCGCCAGGACAGGTGCGTTGGTAAACAGAACCTTCAGACGAAGGAAGGCTCTGTCCGCCTCTGCTGACCATCGTAGCCGCACCGGCCCCCCCTTCAACAGTGAGGTAATGGGAGCCGCCACCTGACCAAAACCCCGGATAAACCTCCGATAATAATTAGCGAACCCCAAGAACCGCTGCACCTCCTTCACAGTGGTTGGGGTTGGCCAATTACGCACAGCCGTCACGCGGTCACACTCCACCTCCACCCCCGAGGTGGAAATGCGATATCCTAGAAATGAGACGGCTCTTTTGAAGAACTCACATTTCTCCGCCTTGACGTATAGGTTATGCTCCAGCAGCCGCCCAAGCACTTTACGCACCAGGGACACATGCTCGGCGCGTGTGGCGGAGCAAATCAGGATGTCATCGATGTACACCACCACACCCTGCCCGTGCATGTCCCGAAGGACCTCGTCCACAAAGGATTGGAAGACAGCGGGAGCGTTCTTTAACCCATACGGCATGACGAGGTACTCATAATGGCCCGATGTGGTACTAAATGCGGTTTTCCACTCGTCTCCATCTCGGATACGCACCAGGTTATATGCGCTCCTGAGATCTAATTTCGTGAAGAAGCGCGCCCCGTGAAATGACTCCACTGCCGTAGCAATGAGAGGTAGCGGGTAACTGAAACCCACTGTGATAGCATTTAGACCTCTATAGTCAATGCACGGGCGCAGACCTCCCTCCTTCTTTTTCACGAAAAAGAAGCTCGAGGAGACGGGGGATTTAGAGGGCCGAATGTATCCCTGTCTCAAGGACTCAGTGACGTATGTATCCATAGCCACTGTCTCCTCCTGAGACAGAGGATACACGTGACTCCTAGGAAGAACCGCGTCGGCCTGGAGGTTTATCGCACAATCCCCTCGTCGATGGGGTGGTAATAGAGTCGCCTTCGTCTTACTGAAGGCGATAGCCAAATCGGCATACTCTGAGGGAATGTGCACGGTGGAGACTTGGTCTGGACTCTCCACCGTAGTCGCACCGATGGAAACTCCTATGCACCTACCTGAGCACTCCCTCGACCACCCCGTAAGAGCCCTCTGTCTCCACGAAATCTGAGGGTTGTGCGTAGCCAGCCAGGGGATTCCCAGTACCACCGGAAACGCTGGGGAGTCAATGAGGAACAGGCTGATACGCTCCTCATGACCCCCCCACGTCTGCATCACCAGTGGCACTGTGACCTCCCCTACCTGGCCTGACCCTAGCGGTCGACTATCTAAGGCGTGCACGGGGAAGGGGTGGTCCAGCTGAACCAGGGGAATCCCTAACCTCTTCGCTAACCCAAGGTCCATAAAACTCCCAGCTGCACCTGAATCGACTAGTGCCTTATACTGGAAGTGAGGGGAAAAATCTGGAAAACAAACCGAGGTGTACATGTGGTCGACAGGGGGCTCTGGGTGTGGCTGGTGCGGACTCACCTGGGGTTTCGAAGTAGTGCTCTGCCTGCCCTCCGAACTCCCGGGGGGACCACTCCAGCACCGGTCCACAGTGTGTCCTCTGCGTCCACATCGGGTGCAGGAGAGACCCCCCCCTCCGGTCCTCCTCGACGCAGCCCCCCCTATCTCCATGGGCTGTGGAGCGGGGGGACTGGGAGGCGGAACGAACGTCCCCGGGAAGCCAGCAGGTTGTCCAGTCTAATGGACAAGTCCACCAGTTGGTCGAGGGTGGAGGCGTTGTCCCTACAGGCCAGCTCCCGGCGGACGTCCTCGCGAAGGCTACACCTATAGTGGTCTATCAAGGCCCGCTCGTTCCACCCCGATCCAGCGGCGAGAGTCCGGAATTCTAGGGCGAAATCCTGAGCACTCCTCGTCTCCTGTCTCAAATGGAATAACCGCTCACCCGCCGCCCTGCCCTCCGGGGGATGATCGAAAACCGCCCGGAAGCGGCGGGTGAACTCAGGGTAGTCGCCCCGAGCCGAGTCTGGGCCATCCCAGACCGCATTGGCCCATTCTAGGGCTCGACCCGTGAGACAGGAGACGAGGACGCTCACCCTCTCTTCGTCGGAGGGGGGGGGGCGGACGGTCGCCAGGTAGAGTTCCAATTGGAGCAAGAACCCCTTGCACCCAGCGGCCGTCCCATCGAACTCCCGGGGAGGAGTAATCCGGATACCACCGGCGCCCGCTTCAGGGGGTGTGTGTAGGGGCGCAGGGTGAGGGACCGGAGCTGGTCCAGCTGGGGAAGCACCTCTCTCCCAATTCTCCAACCGGGCCAACACCTGGTCCATGGCCGAGCCTAGGCGGTGGAGGAGGCTGGCGTGTTGAGAGACCTGCTCAGCCATGGACGGCGCTTCTGCTCCTGCTGATTCCATTTTATTGGTGCGGGATTCTGTCACGAGCGTCTAGGACCAGTAGATATGTGAAATCAGGAGCAGGAGACAGAGGGCCGGAGCAACTGAGTTTTAATAAGAAATACCAGTCGTAATAGCCGTTGGGCACAGGGCGTGTAGCGAAGTCCGCCAGGAGAAAACACTTTTCTCAAAAAAAACAAAGAAGCGCACTGAAAAAACAAACAGCGCGCGGGGCGCAGCCCGGCAATATAATGACTTCTCAATCGGATACAATACAACTGTCCTTCGTGAACAAATGAACAATCCCGCACGAGAACCCCAACTGAAAATACACATTAAATAACCCCCCACTAATGACAAACACAAAACAGGTGCGGGATAGACAGACAAAACCAACAGACACAGAAACAACGATCGGTGGCAGCTAATAGGCCGGCGACGACGACCGGAGAGCGCCGCCCGACCGAGGAGGGGCGCCACCCTCGTTAGATACTGTGACAACAATAGTGTTTCTTGTGTTTCCATTGTGTATCCTCTAGTCACCCAGACCCACCGATACATACCTGCTAATGAAAAATAATGGGTCTAAGAAGCTGAAGAAAGCATACAAGAAGTATTACCAAACACTACCGTTTCCCCCCATTGAGGTATGCTACTTCATGACACATCAAATACTGTATGTGTCTCTGAAAAGAGAAGTTCAACTGAGTAGGACTTTACATTAGACGTCACCATGTGACCCTTGGATCCCACAGTGCAGAGGTATTCAAACTTTACAGTAGCAGGACAGTGAATAGACATGCAGGCGGGGGAGAGGCAGTGGCAGGAAAAACAGGCATAAGGGCATGGCTTTACAGTGTGTGTGTGTGTGTGCTGTGGGGGTGGATGGTGGATGTGCATGGCTGCGTGTCCCTCTATGACAGCTCCCTGCCCGTGAATCATTCCGAGCCCTTTGGGCACCATCCACAGGCTTCAAAAGACTGTAGAAAAGAGAGCGAGAGAGAGAGAGAGAGAGAGAGTCACAGGCTGTGCCACCATGGCCAAGGGTAAGTCCTGTCCTCATCCTACAGCATGCCTTACAGAGGAGCCCTGGGATGACACTGTTCATTATATATAATACATGACGGTATGTACGCGATACTAGTAAATGAGAACATTAAGTTCCCCCTCAGCGAGGCCCTGCTGATAGTCACTGTGATGTGCTCAATAGGGGACTATACATACTACAATGACTGTGTAGTCAGTAGCATACAACACACACACACGCACGCACACATACACGCACACGCGCACGCACACACACACACACACACACACACACAGCTGGTGGATGCTGCATCAATCCAATGTTACATGCTCCCCTCAATGACATTGCATAATAGTTCATGTCTTGATACAGTGTGTGGGCAGGAGCTAAAATAGGACAAATCAACAGAAAAATTGAAGACAAAACAAAAACGTATTATGGCAGAGCTTTGTTTTAATCTAATTCTGCCTCTCTGCTGCTGCATGCAAGGAATGACATAACCATCTCATTTGGTTACTTCTCTGTTGTCTCAATCTTTCAATGCCCCCATGCGGTTACTTGTGATACTACAGCCTCACCTCATACTTTGTACTCAAACACAGTTCTTTGTGAGATAATTTCCCTCATTGGATGGATTGGTTAGAATGATCTAGAACATTCTGGTCCTTTAAGGCTATTGATATGAGTACATACACTTGATTGTGTTGCTGGTGATATTCATTCCTCTTTGATCATGCTACACTATATGACCAAAAGTACGTGGACACCTGCTCGTCAAACATCTCAGTCCAAAATCATGAGCATTAATATGGAGTTGGTCCCCCCTTTGCTGCTATAACAACCTGGACTCTTCTGGGGAGGCTTTCCACTAGATGCTGGAACACGATCTCGACAAATCATTTATGTATGGACCTTACTTTGTACACAGGGGCAATATCATGCTGAAATATCATGCTGAAATAGGAAAGGGCCTCCCCAAACTGTTGCCATAAAGTTGGAAGCATAGAATCATCTAGAATGTCATTGTATGCTGTAGCGTTAAGATTTCCCTTCACTGGAACTAAGTGGCCTAGCCTGAACCATGAAAAACAGCCCCAGACCATTATTCCTCCTTCACCAATCTTTACAGTTGGCACTATGCATTCGGACAGATAGTGTTCTCCTGGCATCTGCCAAACCCAGATTCGTCAGTCGGACTGCCAAATGGTGAAGCGTGATTCATCACTCCAGAGAACGCGTTTCCACTGCCCCAGAGTCTAATGACGGCGAGCTTTACACCACTCCAGCCGACGCTTGGCATTGCACATGGTGATCTTAGGCTTGTGTGCGGCTGCTCAGTCATGTAAACCCATTTCATGAAGCTCCGGACGAACAGTTCTTGTGCTGACATTGCTTCCAGAGGCAGTTTGGAGCTTGGTACTGAGTGTTGCAACCAAGAACAGACGATTTCTACACGCTACGAGCATCAGCACTCGGCAGTCCCATTCTGTGAGCTTGTGTGGCCTACCAAATTGCGGCTGAGCCGTTGTTGCTCCTAGACGTTTCCACTTCACAATAACAACACTTTCAATTGACCGGGGCAGCTCTAGCAAGGCAGAAATTTGACAAACTGACTTGTTGGAAAGGTGGCAACCTATGACGGTGCCACGTTGAAAGTCACTGAGATTGCATGGTTGTGTGCCTTATTTTATACATCTGTCAGCAACGAGTGTGGCTGAAATAGCAGAATCCAGTAATTTAAAGTGGTGTCCACATACTATAGCTGTATGTTGAGTTCAGATTGACTCAAGGTTAATGAGAGGTCAATGCGTACTATACCTTGGCATTAGACATCAAGTGGAGCACTCGGTACTTTGGGTAATAATGGATTTTCCATTTGTATTCTAAATATTTAATGCGCTAGGATATTCAAGGATTATTTCTCTGCATAATAGGTCTTTGGATATCAGTCTCCTCTGGTCTTCTTCCTTTGTAAACAGCCTTGTGTCCTTGTGTTGTGCTTAGGGGGAATAAACAGTCCACTTAATGCAGAGAGTGATTTTTATAATTTATTTCCTGTCTTTCTTTGTCCTTACTTTTTCCACTTTTCATTTTGAAACTTTTAATGCAGTTATACTTTTGTGTATGCCTGTTTCCAGTTCAAGTAGCATAAACTGTGTGGTTGCGGTGAAACCGCTGCTAATGTCAACGCTAGGTCAGACAAAAAAAGACCATGTTAATTTGTAGACATCAAACACACTAACGATGTCAACAAAAGCCCATAGAATGGCCAATAGGATATCATTCTACCATACAATCCTTGAAGAGGAGGGAGGAAGGCTGTCTGATAATGGTGGATATCTGACGTCAGAAGCCTATTACTCTGTCCAGGGTTGCAGGGAGTCACTGAATGGGAGAGGATGAATGATAGAGACTTCAGAGTTAAGTAACTGCCATGATTAGAGTGCTCTGCATATTACTGGGGGAAGTCTGAAAGGGAGTGGGGACTATATGCAGAGATTTCTGTCAAGCGATGTCTTTTTTACTGATTGAAGACAATTGAAAAACCCTAGAATGTCTATATCAGATCTTTTTTTGTACAATGACATAGCAAAACATTTGCTGTTTTGCAGATTGTGCATAGCAATGTATTGATTTATTTTTTAACAAGTGGTATGCAAATAATTCAAATTGAATTGGGCCTTAGGCTAGGGGCAGAGGAAGGCAGACAACATGCATGGGTTTCTGGAGCTAGCATGTTCTCCAAAAGCCACACAGTAACTCATGGTTCTGGGGCACAGCAGGTTTACCATCAACTCCCATGCTTCTCTTCTGGTTCTGTAACAACTTGGCATGTTTAGGACTTGAGTCATGCTTTTGCTTGTTGTTGTAAAGGCTGGGAGCTATAGTATTGTACATACGATTTATTGCCTCTGCCGTCTGAAGGGGGCGCCATGGAATACACTAAAGTGTCTATTGCTTTATGGAAACAACACTGGGAGCAGCCACATACAGCCATAACAAGATTGTGTTTACACAGTTTTATAACATTTTTACAAGCTATAGCAAGTTCATGAATTTTAAAGCAGATACACTTAATCTGCGGTAGCCCAGAGAATATTAGTATGGGTTCAGCATCAACATAACCTGTGGCGTTATCGCTAGGGCTCACATGTTGTCCTTGAAACAGTACAAAACTCCTGTAAACACGCGTAATCCCTTGAAAAATAGGTGGATAAGATGTGCACAATGATGTCCCCCCTAGATAACACTGTAGAATTTCATAGAGCTAAACAGCCCTGTGCAACATTGTTGTTATTTGCTCTAAGAAGGTGAACTAACTAATGAAAGGAATTTGTATGCAGGATTTGCTCCATAACTCTTTCTAAATGAGTGTTTCATCATTCTTATAGAGGATAACTGCTATCCAGTTGCACACCTCTAAATCCCAGTGCGGAGCATTGGGACTGTACCATGACTTCCATAATATTTTACTGTATAATCTCCGACGTAATTGACCTAAGGGCCCGCAGGGGTCATTAGAAACATACTTTCCCAGTATGTGTTTTATTGCGGCTGTTAATTTTATGATGGTAGTTAAGTGAAGTGGAGGTGCTACTGCCAGCTAGCATGCTGCTTGGATCAGCGTTTCATCCTCCCCAAAATATTTGCTTTTTCTACTTTCTTTGAGCCTCTGACGCTGCCGTATTTCAAGTGCTATTTAAGACTGTGGGGTATGATTAAAATGTATGTGCCTCTGCAGGGACATCTCATCCAGGGGAGACAATGCACTCAGTGTTTCCTGGTCATGTCAACGGCATGTTTATGCCCCATGAATGGAGGAAGGGGTCTGAGAGTGTCAATGCAGGTGGTCGTTGGGATATACAACCCGAGCCACTGGCAATCTGCCAAAATGGACCTTGACCAAAGATGTCCCACATTTAGCCAATACTGCTGATGGAATTTTGATCCATGTAACCTGATGCATGTCAAGGCATTACCAAATTGTACGTTATATGCAATGACTGCATTGACATATATGTATAGTCAGTCATACCACTACAGACTGTGACGTCATTGACAATTTAACTTCAGTCTAACATCGCTAAATTCTAACAGTTGATGGTTAATGTAACCAATCACATCCTAAACTGATGGAGAGTTTTACATGTTTTGTATGCCTTACAGAGGTGCAGGTGACACTTAGCATATAACCATTTTCCATTTTTCTGGGGTTAAAACACAAAACCTCTCTTGGGTTTTTCATAGTCATCTCAGCAGTTAAGCTGGGCATAGACCAGCACTTCAAAACAAGCATTACCATAACACACCCGAGGAGATAATCAATAACGCCTTGGGGTCATGCACTGTCTGTTACAGAAATGTGCCTTCCATCACTAAAACAATTAACAACGGGAAGAATCTGTCAGTCAACCTTCACCCTTCCCTTGCCTCAGCCCCCCTCTACCTCCCAACGCAACGTCCACACAATCGGGTAATGGTGGGTGTGCTAGCCAACCAGCTCCAATAGTCTCCACCCCTGCATCGCCCTCAAATGAGCGCTGTGGCGCTAAGCCTCTGTTTGCCTCCACAGCTTAGTCATTAATAATGGGAAGGGATCCACCCCGCGGTGACCTGGGAGATGTAGTCTGTTCCGTCACAGTGGTGTTGCCAACTAAGTGCGGCTAATTGAGAAGGACGGTGGGGGTGTCGCTGTGTGTGGGTGTGGGGAGAGGGAGTGGGTGTCTTGCTGCATTATGTGCTATTAAGAACCTGGGAGCACTCGAAAGATGGAAAAATAATTATAATATTGTAGTCAATTTAGGGGGTAGCCCCAACTGGGACTCCAACCCGGATCTAGCAGCTGTCAAGCCAAGACCTTAACCATCATGCCACAATGTCTGAACCAGGTCACTATGTGTTGGTTTAAGGTAGCTACATTGGTGTCAGAAGTGGGATGGCTCCCGTGAGGCCATCGGAGAGGCGTGTACACTTTAGGGACTTGGAATAGAGAAGCACGGGGACACGCTCGCTTGAAAGAAGGAGGTAATGTCCTTCCTTCAAGAGAGTGTGTCCCCATGCTTCTCATTACCAAGTCCCTCACATGTACACGCCTCTCCGATGGCCTCACGGGAGCCATCCCACTTTGAGTCCCCGACAGGGACTCAAAACTGGGTGCAGCGACCGTCAAGTCATCACCTTAACCATTACGCCAAGAGGTCGGAACCTATTCACGAGGTCTCTAGGGGTTGGGTTAAATCTGCAATATGGACCTTTTTGGGCGACCTGACAAATTAGGCAAACTATTCTAATTTTAGCAACCAGGAAATGGCTGAGCGAAGAAGGTACAATATACAGATTTACGTGTGCGCACACACACGCACAAACACCCTCCACCGAACACACATGCACAGCCTCCACCCCCCACACACACACAAACACTCTTCACCCCACACACACACACAAACACCCTTCACCCCACACGCACAAACACCCTCTACCCAACACACACACACACAAACACCCTCCACCACACACACACACACACTTCACCCTACACACAAGTACCCTCCACCCCACACACACATACACACACACACACACACACACACACACACACACACACACACACACACACACACACACACACACACACACACACACACACACACACACACACACACACACAAACATATACATCCTCTAAATGCATGTACTTAGAGTGCTCATATTCTCCACAGCCACATGGTAAGTGCTTTGAGCACAGCCACTACAGTAACTGATGTATTTATGCGTTTCCTGACCAGGGTGCAAAGACAGGAGATGAGCAGCTATCCAGGGGAGCCCAGGTTCCAGTGTACGTCCCACTTCCTCCCATCATTCACTCTGCTGCCTCTCTCATCGCTATGTGTTCACTCATCTGGGCGCCCACTCTACTTACAGCTGTACTCAGGCCAGTCACCATGAGCCAACGACTATTTCTGTAACATCCGTTTTGAGCAGTGCCTTCATCCGAAAGCTACAGTATCCACGATAAGGATGGCTGTATTTGTTTCTGTTGATGTTGACTGTGGTCGAAGGATATCCTGCTCACTATGTGAATGTGGCATTACAGATTCTAGTGTGGAATAGACTTCTATATTGTGTTATGTTATCACCTAACCAATCATTGCGCTGGTCCTTTGTCACCTAGAGGGAAAACAAATGCAAACATCCAAACTGGCAATGCAGTAGGCTACTATATTGTATTAATCCTCACTCCATGATCCCCACAGCATGACATACAGGGTTCCTTTTCAACTGCCGTGTGTCAGCACGTCTGTGTGTGTGTGAGCAAACAGCTATGGGCATCTTAAGTCTCCAAACACCTTGGAGAGCCTAATAGCTGTCCATCATCAACCAGGAGTGTGTCAGCTCTCAGCACTTAATCAAAGGGATGAAATCCTATAGATGCTCCTCAATGTCACCAGTGATGTGAAACCCAATTGATGGGTGTATTTGATTTTAAACGGCATCAGTAAAAATGGGGGAATTAAAAATACAACTAATTCTAATTTTGTTTAGTTGAGAAAGAAGATGACAAGGGGGTGGGGTTGTGTGTGTGTGTGTGTGTGTGTGTGTGTGTGTGTGTGTGTGTGTGTGTGTGTGTGTGTACATAACATGCGTAGGGGGGGGGTTTAATCCTCTATGATTTACAGTTTTTCTCGATTGTTTACACAGAATTTCTGAAAGCATGCCTCATATTCTCAGAACTCTACACACAAATCAAAAATCACACACTCAATTCTCCAGCAAAATGAAACTTTACATTCAAAACAATGTTATTTCTTATCAAAATGGCATTTTGTTTTTAAATGACACACACAAACCATCATATGAATAGACATGTATAAGAACCAGTTGAACACTGATGTGCTCAATGTAAAACACTATGATGAATGGAAAACACTTCTTCTCCATTCATCATAATGACTTAGGCCTTTTTTTGGTTCAGTGTTGCCATTACTACAGACAGTACATACATAAGTGTGTTGTAAAATATTTGAGAATATTGTTTTTATACTCAGAACACACAAATACACGGTAACAAGTATATTTTATTTTTCCCACAAAAACAATGTACACAGTGTACATCCCATTCCCAACCAACACAAAGTTGCACATACAGTGGTCTACATACAAAACAGAAGAATTGAATGTATACAGTTACAGTAAAAAAAAAAAAGGTTTTATTTTTTTTAAACTATGCTGCATCCTCTCTTCAGTTGCGGTCTGGCCACAGCACCTCATCCACATCACAAGCAATGTTTTCCCTGGCCGAGCAGCGGGGGAAATATCGCCTAGCATGGCGATTCCAGCCATGAAAAGCATCAGCTGCTATATCTCCACATGCGTCTTCCATAGCTTGGAGAAGAGGTATACGCGTTTGTGGATTTCGGTCAGACACTTTCCATCTCCAGGCAGAAAAAATTCCTCAATAGGATCTACCTGATCTGGTGGAATGAGTGTGTTGTGTAGGGTGTCCAGGAATGTGATCAGATGGGCGGTGTTGTAGGGGCCAAGGGTCGCATGGTGATGGATGACGCCGTGGTGGGTAATCGCTGCACACATTGTGATGTTCCCTCCGCGCTGGCCAGGGACTTGAACAATGGCACGCTGGCCGATGATATTCCTTCCCCTCTTTCGTCTTTCTGTGAGGTTGAATCCAACCTCATCAATGAAGATGAACTGGTGCTCCACTGCAGCCACCTCTAGCTCAAGGACTCTTTGAAACACACATGACAATATCAGAAATAGACATGGAGTGGTCACTATTGTGAAGCACAATCATTATGATTACAATACTGAAATATGTATAATTTATACAGTGTTGAGAGTATGCATCGATTGTGGGATTGTATAGGACTCACTTGCACATAGTTATATCGCAATTCTTTGACTCTTTCTGAATTGCGTTCAAATGGCACCCTGTAGACCTGCTTCATCCTGAGATTATTTCTGCGCAAGACACGGTCCAGTGTTGATAAGCTTACCCTATCAATATTTAGAAATATCTCATTGTTTTCTATTATTTTTCTTTGTATTTGCCATAATGTTATGGCGTTATTTTCTAGGACCATGTTCATGATTTCAGTTTCCTGTTCAGGAGACAGAACACGTTCCCGACCACCTTGTGTTGGTAATCTTTCAGTTCTGCCAAACAAATAGTAAATACTGTAAATACAAAGTAGGAATACATTTCCCAAATACTTGAAACATACTTTATTTTTACAGTCCTACAGAACAGTCCACAGGCAATACTGTACTACTGTACTCATTGAGTACTGTACTGATATGCAGTACTGCAATTTTCTAGTGAGAGTAGATTTCTTATCTATTCTCATTTCGGAATGTCCGGATGATGGATGCTACAGTGTACCTGCTCAAATTTGGCTGTACTCTTTGCACAGCCTCCCTCATTGTTAGACCATGGTTGACCACATGATCAACCAAAGTGGCTCGGATCTCATCAGAGATTACGGTCCTTGGCCTTCCTCGTTCTCGTCCTCGTTCTCGTTCTCGTCCTCGTTCTCGTTCTCGTTCTCGTCCTCGTTCTCGTTCTCGTTCTCGTCCTCGTTCTCGTCCTCGTCCTCGTCCTCGTCCTCGTTCTCGTCCTCGTTCTCGTTCTCGTCCTCGTCCTCGTCCTCGTTCTCGTCCTCGTTCTCGTCCTCGTTCTCGTTCTCGTTCTCGTCCTCGTTCTCGTCCTCGTTCTCGTCCTCGTTCTCGTCCTCGTTCTCGTCCTCGTCCTTGTCCTCCCCGTCCTCCTCCTCTTACTCTCACTCCTCTGGGTCGCCTCTGTTTCCAATGTTGGCATCCATTGCTCCAAAACAGAAGAGCTCACCTGTTGCTCTTTTATGCTAAAGCTCTGATTGCTAAAAACTGTGTGTCAGGTGTTTGCCCATGTGATGAGTCAGTGTGCATATTTGAATGGCAGTGTGTTCATTGTGAAAACAAGAGATTTTCTGCATGAAAATTGTGCCAAATGCAAAGAATTGTGTGTAGTGTTTTGAAAAAAGTGTGTTTTAGAACTGCAATTTGAGTGTAAAGCAGGAATTGTGCTTGTAGTTTAGCAGAATTGGTTCAGGGGGTTGGTGCATGAGTTACATGTTGTGGTCATTGTGTCTCAAGTACCAGTATTTGTGTGTAAACAATTGAGAAAAACTGTAATTATTTCAAACATTTTGGGAAATTCAACAGTGCCCTCTCCTGTACGCCGATGGTATCCTCTCCAAAATGACCAGGACAGTAAAATCACCCAACGCATATTTGCTTAGGGTTTTGCTCAAGTGAGAAGAATACAAACAAAATCACATGAATGTAGTCCTGTAAATCTTCCAGTCTTAGGAAAGTACATTGAGGACTGAACAAGTGGGTCTTGCGTTACCGGTTGACCGATCTTTAAAGCTCCATTTCCACCAGTACACTTCAAGTTCCCCCGTTGACATTGTTCTATTGAGCCACCTATTGTCTGACAATGCCAATGAGGAAGATTGAAAGGGTTCAAAGCCACACGAAGGCAGAGTGTGCTCTGTTAACAAATGAATACACTCAAGTACATGTCTTTGTCGACTATCCAATTGAAATACATACTGGTAAGATAGTGTACCATAAAATATGAATAAATCCATGTAATGACAACCAGAAAAGATGACAATATCATTCGATTTATCCTGAAAAAGCTCATCCACAATCTACTCTGTCCCACGTTCAAGACTTAACAGATCGCACCCACTGGGCACAGACGTCAGTTCAACGTCTAGTTTTGATTAACATTTGGTTGAGTTGTCAACTAACCGTGAATTCAACGTGAAATCAACAACAAATGTCAACATGTCATTAGAGTTAGGTTATAAGTTGCGTGAAAAAAAGGCAAAATGCCCTTACTTTGATGACTTTTTGAAAATCCAATCAGTTTCCCACGTCGATTCAACGTCATCACATACATTTTTGGGCTTGAAATGACATGGAAACAACATTGATTCAACCAGTTTTTGCCCAGTGGGCAGTGTCTCGAACTACAGAATATTTGATGAGGTAATTGACAATCCCTAAACCAGCATGTATCCAATTTGAATACAGTGTGAAAAAACAAGACATGAACTGTAGTGTTGTAGACAAACAGATACAGCTGCAGTCTCCCTGATCTGCCCCAGGCCCCAAACGCCACATTTTACAAAATGTTTTTCTGGTGTTCGCCTGTAATTAGGTGACAGATATCGGGCATTTGAAGAGGCTAGGCAAATCACCTTCATTACAAATGCTGCTCATTATCGTAATGAGCCGATTTCATTATCGTTTGGAGGACTTTCATCTCTGCTACCAAACAAGGCTTGTTGTTCAGCACTCCAGGGGTTCTACTTGAGTTGACTCACAAGGGGGTTCGGGTCGTGGTGATGACAGGTGTTGTGAGGAGTTTCTGACTGCAAATAACTAACTATAATCCCCTCCTGTTGGACTCTAGTGACGACTGTACTGCTTTCAGCAGGAATAGTCCTACTACATTGGGCCCCGGTGAGCACTCTGAGTCTCTCTGATAAGTAGTCAATCTGTTTTATGACCTTTAATGGCGGATCAAACTGCTTAACGTTGAACAATTTTCAAACCCCACCACACATGCCTCCAAACCAAATCTTTGGCTTAATCTCCTCTCCCCGATGACCTCTTCTCTTTGTTTGCCTCGTCTGTCGCTAATTGTCCTTTCCATTAGCGTCACAAACAACTCACAGCGGATGCCAGGTCTTTTCTTTTGGACTGATCTTTTCTTCCTGTGTACTCATTCACTGGCTGGCTCTAAAGAGCAAAGCCTCAGCTGGAGTGACCCGCGCAGTCGTGCAGGGAACGCTAGGTACCAAAGCCGTTGAGGTGCATTTAGGAGGATTTAACGTTTGATGGGGGCTCAGAGGAAGTGAAGGGAAGCTGTGGTAGACGACCTCTGAAGCCAGAACAGCCTGAGCCGGGTATTAGCATTCAACAGTGTGCCAGTCAGGGTCCCCAGGGATGACTTCCTGGTCACAGTCGGCAGATGAAGGTCATTGGTAATGGGAGGTGGAGGTGTACCTGCAGCAGAGGCCCTGTGTGTGTGGATGGAGGGATAAAGGAGGGCCACAGGAGCAGGAACTCAATGGGTAGGTTTTGCAGCACAAGAAGGTACACACACAGAAGGTAGACAGACAGACAGACAGACAGACAGACAGACAGACAGACAGACAGACAGACAGACAGACAGACAGACAGACAGACAGACAGACAGACAGACAGACAGACAGACAGACAGACAGACAGACAGACAGACAGACAGACAGAGAAGAACGAGAGAGAGAGAGAGAATCACAGCGTATACATTAAAACGTGCAGCAACTCTACTGCACGTACATTCTATGTGGAACAGGTTGTGGGTGCTCTATGTCAATTTAAGCAGTAGCTAAACGTTGTAATATTTGTTCAAATTGATTCAAGAGCTTTACCAAACAGAAGCAGCCCCCCACTGTGTACATATACTGTATGTATTTTATGATGAAGGCAAATACATCCAGAAATGGTTCTGCACACAATCACCATGCCTGACAACATGCAGTATTTCCAGCACTTGCCCACAGTGTGCACTGTGCAGTGTATACACAAGTAATTGCTGTGATTAAGCTGTGCAGTTGACAGAGCTAACAAAAGTGTGTTTTTCCTCTCACTACGGGTCCCCTACACACATATAATGCATTTGAATGTAAATAGTATGGATTTGAAGGCTCTACTGACACTTACTTTTAAGATTAGCAAATTGTCACATGATATATGGTATTGTGTTATATAAGTTATATAAAATGTATTGCTTCACATCCAACCCTTGTTTTTGTTTGACTAGCAACATCAAAATCAAATAGTTTAGCTGCCAGCCATCTTCATGAGCAAACTATTGTACAGACAGACAGACACAATTAAATGGCAGGATTGTATCATTGGAATATATCAATAAGTACATATGTAGTTCAGACAGAAAGTTCTAAAAGCTGAAATACTATCCCAAATAACAGTTCTCTGCTCTGCTTTGTTTTATACACTGTCCGAGTAGATACTGTTCAATCAGTAGGTGCAAGCAGCCACTGTAGTTTTGGATCCCTCATCCCCAAAGCTGCTCTCTGTTTGAATTTGTATGGCAAATCACCAGAAGGGGGCAATGCAAACCAATGGAAATATCATGCTTCCTGTGAATTTGATTTAGAAAGGTCAAGCGTTGTAAAAGGAAGCATTAATCAAATCATCTGCGTCATTGAGAAAGCAACTACCATACTATTGGAGACATGTGCCTATTGTGCGAGCTGACAAAAACTTTGAAAAATAAATGCTTGTGTATAATGTCACTGACTGAACCTAGATGTACATTTAGATAAACAAGGCTTGTCTGGTGTGGTCGACCAGGGCAGGCTCTCAGGCTATTGTGATTCAGTTGTAACCCAAGCCCCTTTAATTAACACACAACCTGTCTACTTACAGGACCAATGGACCGCGCCGCCCAACCATTACACAATGACCTAAATGGGACTAGAGAGGAGTCTATTACGAGAGGGGAGGACAGGCCAGAATAGACAGAGAGAGAGCAGCATGTGTTGTGAGGCCTTACCCTGAGGCTGTCCAGCCCTTCTACAAGACCAATACAAGCTGTCCACTCTCACTGATCTGCTTCTGTCCACAATAGGCCACTTCCTGTCTAGAAACAGGAAGAGGGTGATGGGGGACACAAAAGTCAGTAAACAAAGTAAAGTACACACAAAGGGCTTTCAATCACGTACAATAGAACACCAATTGTATTAGCGACCTTGGACCATAAAGAGGTGTATATTTTTAATTGGACGAGCCTCAGTGGGACAATAAACAGGATATTGCCATGTAGTCATCTTTTGTCCTAGTTGGTGGAAGGAGAGATATTGCCAGGTACTCAAACTTTTGTTCTATTCAGTGGAAGGGGAGGTATAGTCTGTCACACGACTATTAGTGAGCAGTGTATCAAGTGAACGTCTCTGGGGTAATAAGTATGTAGACAGGTGTCTCGTTGTCCAATCTTCTGGAAAAGAACCACTAAAAAGCAATATCAATCTTACTGTGCATGCTGTTCTTATTTTTCGTATAGTATGATTCAGCACATAGAAAGCCTACTCTCGGTTTATCATAAATGCATAGTCACTTTAACCATATCTACATGTACGTACTACCTCAATCAGCCTGACTAACCGGTGCCTGTATATAGCCTCGCTACTGATATAGCATCGCTGTTGAATATAGCCTCGCTACTGTTATTTTTCACTGTCTTTTTACTGTTGTTTTTATTTCTTTACTTACCTATTGTTCACTTAATACCTTTTTTTTTTAATTGCGCTGTTGGTTAGAGCCTGTAAGTAAGCATTTCACTGTAAGGTCTACACCTGTTGTATTCGGCGCACGTGACAAATAAACTTTGATTTGATTTGAGCTTGCTAAGTCAATAATAGGTTCATATTCAGCAGTGTGTAGCAGAGGTAATTTGGCGAACGAGGCTTGAGTGATGACTAACCTCATACCTGAAGCCTGGAGACTTTTGTTCACTTCCAGTCAGAGTTAGTCTGGAGTTGCCTGGGTGACTCCCGTTTTGATATTCGGTCAGTCTCATTGGTGCATGTGACTCAGATCACACAATTGATATCTGTCAGCTGCTGCAGAGTGGGGGAAGAGATGAAAGAAGGATTAAGTGTACCACAGGGTGTTTCCAAGATGTAGGCATTAGCTCTGGGAGCTAACAAGAGTCTTCAGTCCTCATGCAAGGTTACCAACCCCAAATCTCAATTATCTTTCCTTGATTCCACAAGTCCTCTCTCCACACCTCCTGCTCAAATCACATTGGAGGTTCCTCCCGTCTGGCCTTCTCTGATGCAATTTGCGAAGGAGATGAGGAGATACAAGAGACGAGGAGACACGAAGAATCAAGGAAATACAATTGAGATTTACCCATATATTTGTGTGTTAGGCAACCTTGCATGAGACCTGAAGACTCGTGTTAGCTGCCAGGGCTAATGCCTACGTCTTAAATTGTTCCGGGTCAATACATGCCACATGGTTTGATTAGTCACATTAAGCAGTAAACAAGAGCTCAGCAGATCCAATACCGATCAGCTGATGTGCAACAATATCCTGAAATAAGTCCAACAGCCAACCTACTGTATTGCACCCTTGCAGCCTGAAGATGACCTGAAAATATCACATTATGTGCTTGTGCCAGTGGGCCTTTGTAATCATGCCTATGGATCCCTGTTGATGGAACAATTTGACCCAACTTCCTCTTTCTCCCCCTTGTCCATTAAAGGTATTCTCCAAAATGCTTAATTTATTTCAAATGTTGCACATCTGGTGATATTGTGGTGTTTATCCTTTTTGTCTTTAATGTTTGTGTATGCAATTTGTGTATGCTTTTGGCAATCATATTACTTTTGTGTTTTTCTACCTCAGGGTACATAGGTTGTCCTTTCCCAAATGAAAGCAGAGCTAACTTGGTCACATGCTGTGACGCTCATGGAAAACTTTTGTTTTCTTTTTATCACAGGTCCCCTGCCCAAAGCTTTTCTGGACACAAAGGTTGTTTTTCCCATAAATTCCCTTTATCTCTGTTCTCTGTTTGCAGATAACATATTTGTTCTGCCAGCAATTCATCTCACTGAAGATTACATCCCAACAGATTTGCAATCACTGCAATGACCCAGACTGCACATGCAATCGAGCTGATAGACCAGCCACACACTCACAGGATAAATGTAGATGTTTTTGCATCATAGTATTATAAAAACTATTTTCTCACAGTAGGTTTTCAAAGAAATTGTGCATTTCCGTACAATAAAAACAACCAAATCCGCTTAGAGTGCTATATTTTATCCACTCTATTATCTATTAGTAATGTCTATATGATGCTGCCTATATAAAACAAGAGATATGTGCAAGGGAATCTACAATGTACTGATGCTCAAAGGTAATACTGCATCAATGAGTGGCACCGCAAAATGCTTGCTTAACAACTGTAGCTATTTACAATGTTCAATGGGAATACTATACTAGATAAATCAAATAAAGTGTAACTACAAACAATCATGATATGTCATAAAAAAGGAGAAAGATAACCCTTAGAGATGTTATTTGCTATTGGAGAGGAAACACAACTCACTATGCCAAACCTTCACGTTCACTTCCCTCATCATTGGTAGCCTTCGAGCTAATTTGAACTTTGACACAAGCAACATCAAAAAGATACAGCATGCTACAAGCCTAGCGTTTTGTTGATATGCATCATAATATAGTTAAATGCTTGTTATTTGGAAAACAGTCAGAAAGCAGTAGTCATGTTTGAAATACTCTGTTGTAACTTTTAGGGATTTAAGAATAGATCACAGAACAATCTGTTGTGGCTCATTTACCATCTTTCAGACAAACTTTTTTGTTTGCTGTGGAGATGTTCCACTGTTTTATTCCAAATGGTCCTCAATTGATGCTTCAGAAAAACAAATCAACCATATCAGTGACAAGGCAGCAGTAGGCCTGGGGTATATTCACTAGGGATCAAACTGAAGCAATGTGGCCGAAACGAGAAGGGACTTTTTTGACCTTTGTTGTCCAATAACAAATACGTGATTTTGTTTTTCTGTTGCAAAACATTTGTTATGATGCAAAAACATGTTGATACGTGTCCGGAAATGAATAAATACATGGGCCGTTCATTTTGATCATGATAGGCAGATTCCTACCTTGAGATGTACACTGAGTGTACAAAACATAAAGGATACCACTCCCCTTTTTCCCTCAGAACAGCCTCAACTTGTCAGGGCATTGACTCTACAAGGTGTCAAAAGCGTTCCACAGGGATACTGGCCCATGTTGACTCCAATGCTTCCCACAGTTATGTCAAGTTGGCTGGATGTCCTTTGGGTGGTGGACCATTTTTGATACACACAGGAAACTGTTGAGTGGGAAGGCACTTCAATATTTTGTATTGCTTAAATCTTTTGTCTTGCCCATTCACCCTCAATGGTGCACATACACAATCCATGTCTCAATTCTACCTCTTTGGGCAAGGCGTGCTGCTAGTGACCCACCCCGACAACATCTGCTGAAATTGCAGAGCGCCAAATTCAAATTACATAAATAGTAATAATAACATCGGTTAAAATATTAACTTCTTGTCAATCCAGCTGCTTTGTCAGATTTCAAAAAGGCTTTACGGTGAAAGCATAACATGCGATTATCTGAGGACAGCACCCCGCACACAAAAGCATACAAACATTTTCCAAACAAGCAGAGGAGTCACGAAAGTCAGAAATAGCAATAAAATAAATCACTTACCTTTGAAGATCTTCCTCTGTTGGCAATCCAAAGGGTCCCAGCTACACAATAAATGGTCATTTTGTTGGATAAAGTTCCTCTTTATATCCCAAAAGCTCTGTTTTGTTGGCGCGTTTTGTTCAGTAATCCACTGACTCAAAGGCGGTCAAAACATGCAGACGAATACATCCTAATAGTACCGGTAAAGTTCGTCGAAACATGTCAAACGATGTTTATAATGAATCCTCGGGTTGTCAATTATCTAAATAATCGATAATATTTCAACCGGACAATAGCGTATTCAATAGAAAGGAAAAAGAACGAAGAGCACACACAGTCACGCACGCAAACCAGTACTGCATGATTCCATAGACCACTTGCCAAAACGTCTTATTCTTCGTCATTTTTCAGAAAACAAGCCTAAAACCATGTCTAAAGACTGTTGACATCTAGTGGAAGCCATAGGAACTGCAATCTGGGCCCTAACCCCTTACATAGTCAATAGGCTTTCAATGGAAAACCACTCACATCAAAAAATCCCATTTCCTGGATGGATTTTCCTCTGGTTTTCGCCTGCCATGTCAGTTCTGTTATACTCACAGACATTATTTTAACCGTTTTAGAAACGTCAGAGTGTTTTCTATCCAATTCTGCATATCTTAGCTTCTGGCCCTGAGTAACAGGCAGTTTACTTTGGGCATGCTTGTCATTCAGACTTCAAAATACTGCCCCTAACCCAAAGAAGTTTTAAAGCTTAAAAATCCTTCTTTAACCTGTCTCCTCCCCTTCATCTACACTGATTGAAGTAGATTTAACAAGTGACATCAATAGCGAATCATAGCTTTCACCTGTATTCACCTCATCAGTCTGTCATTGAAAGAGCAGGTGTCCTTAATGTTTTGTACACTCAGTGTATGTCTGCAGTGCAACACATCTCCCATAGATATTGACATTGGGATTTACAATGCAGTTAAGGGGATGTCTGAGTCACATAATCACATCTTAAGTTAGTATCCACGAAGTGTCTCAGAGTAGAAAATTGGTTGTAAGTGCTGAAAATAGAGACATTTTACTCCTACTCTCATGGGTAAAAATAAAAGCTATGCATGAAGCCTCTTTAGTCGAAAGACTCCCACCTAGTTGACAGATATTTAGGAGACCTCATGAGCTGGCCTAACCAGTTAAGAGTTAGCAGCAAGTGTCTTGATAATAGAAAAAGGCAGTGAGTCAGTGGTTCCTGCGCTACATGCAATTGCTATGGAGTTGAAAGAATGTTTGGATATTTCTATATGATCAACCCCTAAATAATCTAGACCTACATGCAACAGCATCTCCTGCACTTGACAATGATTTCACGTGAGGCCTATTCCACACGATAGGCCTAAATACCTAGAACCACAAGGCTAATACATGAACAGGTTGATTTCTTTCAATTATTGAATTACCTACGTTATGTTATTTCAAATTATACCTATTGAGCCAATATCACGTTGTAAAAAAATATGCCTAAATTGGGCATGCCAATTGAAGGCATCTATGGCTTATGTTAACTTTGATTCTGCTTGATCAATATGACAGACCTTTCAAACGTTGTACGCAACATTATCGGCAAGTTACTTGATGCCTAGTGTTCCAAAGCAATTTAGCGTTATTAAATGGTGTGACGTTAGAAGAGTGTATTGTTATAGCGGTAATATTGTCAAGATTTCGCTTTTAACAACCATCAGAATTGGTACAGAAAACGGTTATGCATGCCAACATATCAGGCAAGAATAAAGAGTTGGCAAAGTGATCAACCGACGTTATTGACCCCTTTAATAAAAAAAATGTAAAAAACATGATGTACTAAATGTTCAAATCATGTTGCTGCTGGATTATTTTCCTGTGACAATATAGGGCAAATTAAGATCCTATCATTGTGGTACCTCAAAACTGTCATGAGAGAGAGATGAGAGTTGACTTTACTGTCTGAGCAGTGTCTTAACATCCCCCTAAAACCTACTCTGAGCTGGGAGTTTTTTTGGTCCTAAAACAGGTTTTTAAAAGGATTCCTTAGGACCTTTTTTGAAACCCTTTGTGGATGTGGCCCCTGGATTTATAGGACTTGTATGTCACATTGTTAGTGTCTGCCTGTCACGGCTGTTTGAAGGAGCCAACCAAAATGCAGCGTGTTCGTAGTTCCACATATTTACTAAACGTGAAACTGAATGCAATACACTTAAATACTTGAAAACACACAACAACAAACCGTGACGCAGAGAGGACAACACACTACTCAAAAGATAATAACCCACAAACAGGAAGAGAAAAGCCCCTACTTAAATATGATCTCTAATCAGAGGCAATGAGGATCAGCTGCCTCCAATTAGAGATCAACCCCAAACAATCCCAACATAGAAATAGAAAAACTAGAACTTAAACATAGAAATAGAAAACATAGACCAACCCAAAACACGCCCTGCCCTACTCTACTATAGAAAATGATATCTTACTAGGGTCAGGACGTGACACTGCCTCTGATGATTGAAACTGAAAAGGTCCGAATTTCATCTGAGTCTGGACATGTCTTTATGCATTCCTGTATGCTGAGAATCTGTTATTGCACTGTCAATGCACAGTATACATTTTGTTGTAATATTTGCTAGTGTTGGATGCATGATTTCTATGAGATTATTATTAAAATTTTTATAAAAGATTACAGTAATATGATACCATTATGATTTTCTCAAATGTTTACATTGTGATGACACATTCCATCTAATTACTACAATAAATCAAATGTTCCCACACTTCTGGCATCAGAGAGAAGTAAAGGAATATTTATTTTCTTTTCCTACCCTACCATTTCACCATCAATTAGACAGAAAACAATCATCTGTTAATGTAGCTAATGCATTACTGGATTGTGAAACTCTGCCAGGACAGGTTATTCTGCTAGTTGCTGAGAATCCGACAAGTTGGGACCTGGTTCCTGTGTATTTGTCTTTCATCATGGGAAATGATGTGCTCACCTCACTAACCTCCCTCATCTCACTAGCCCTCATTGTCATAATTTCATGTTTGATGAAGGCTGAGTCTTGAAACCAGTTCCGTAGGTACAAAACATAGAAAATAAATAATGGAACTGTCAGAAGAAGCTGTCATCTAAAGCTTGGAATTTACATATATAATATTTACTGTATATAGGCATCAGTTGATACCATTTTTCATCACAAATAAAGATAGGCGACCACCTTGACTGTCCCCTAAAGATACATATATTTGTGCACATTCAGTACACACTGTAATTGATTGTCTGTGATCTCTACTACTATCTACATTATCACTGTGTTAGGTCATAAGTTTAACATGTATACCCTGAATATGACCTTTGAACTCATTTGGGGGGTTGGGGTTGACGTTATACCAGTTTACAGACGCCTGTGTTGCCTACTCAGATTAAAATCCCAGTATTTTATTGTTTCCCAGTTGTTTTATTTCTACAGGGTAAAGTGGGGTTCTCCGGGAAAATGGCCAGTAGTGACATGCCTACGAGGAAGACAAAAAGTATCCGTGGGGGGTAGCACGGTGGAATCAGACTGTGACAGTGTGTGGGGAGAGTCAACAAAAACAATGAGGCACATCGTGCCTTCAGGACCAAAACAAACAAACTCTCAACAAATGTAGAACTTCCAGTGAGATTCGGTTTGCTCAAAGGTGCTATATTTGCATCACCATAAGATAACACTGGAGCTAGACAGCTGGGCTCTAAAATTTCTGTGATACCTGCACATTGATATTTTGTCAGATATTTACCTGAAAGGCTGAAATTCAATCGATAGTGGATAATGCCTCAAACCACAGAAAACATAAACGTGTGATAATGCACACAAACGTAAACAGTCCACATCTTGTGATTCAAACAACAAGCCCAATGGCTTACCGTGCAACTTTGACTGAATTCTAGCTATGTTTTCAAATATTGAACCAGTCTCATTCAAATACTTCCAAGACCTCTACTTTCGAAAGCTGTTCATGAGTAGTTAGTGAGGATTTGGATAACTGTTATTTACTTTACGTGAGGACAAATTCCGATTAAAATTAGATGTTACGAAGCCGTAAACCAAATGAACAAATGTTGGACTAAATAATCTAACTGCAGATGGATTATTCTAGGTGTCATCTAAATATATCTTACCCCATGAGAGTATATTGTAAGTGAAGCCCAATGCATCTTCAGATCAGACAATCATTCTTTGAACCGTTTCCAAATGCGCCTGGCACAATCAGACAGAGATATAGTAATGGTATAACTGTGAGATTCAATTGGAGTCAGATCCCATCCAAACTCATGCACTACTGACCAGAAAATCCAACCATTGATCTTTCACATAGGATGAAGTATGCACAGGGTTCAATCTGTTTGTATGTATAGGCCATTGTATCATAGACTGTGTACGGACAGTCGTTACAAGGATGATTCCTTAGCTGCCTTAGCTTCAGACCTTCACACATAACTTCCATTGTATGAGACCTCAGTGAGTGACAGGTAGAATTGTAATGGAAAGAATGCACGAACAGGTAGTGTTGACAGATATATATATATATTATAGGATGAGAAGACATTGTCAATGGGGATGTCCTAAACATGTTTACATTGCATTATTCATTATTCATGACAACTGTCAAACATGTCAACTGTCTTTAATATCTAGAGGGTGAAAACATATCCATTGTCTCCAGTTATTTTGAGCATGAATAATATATGATGTGTTGAACACCTAGCCTACTGCTAGCTTCCCTGATAGGAACTGTAAAAATCCAGCCAAGGCGAGGGTTTATTTTACTGTAAAACATAGAGTTTATGAGACCAGGAAACATACGTAAACACCTTTACAAGGTAATCCCTGAGCAGTAAACATTCCATTCATGCTTACCACACATATCCATAAAGCACACGCCTACACACACACACACACACACACACCATTGAAATACTAAATCTGCCATTTCTGACAGTTGCATGACCAAAAGTGATATTCACTGTGATCATGGTTCTCAGGAAAGATTTCTGTTTCCCCAAAACAGTAATATTCACACAAACAAAAACATAAATAAAACATATCAATAAATTACATTACAGATCCAGATGAATCTGTAATGAATCTATATATATACATTCGAAATAATGACATTATATCAACACTTGTACGGCTATTGTGGGCAACCTGACCTTCAGAACCAGATACTGATCTCCTAAACGCGTTCCACAACGCCATTCAATGCCATAAAAGTCAGTGAGTCTCGGGGGGGGAGGAGCCCAGAACAACTACAATACTTCGGAGCTTGCCGTGGCTCAAAAGCGTGCAAATTCTAAGGAACTATGCGAAGGGTCAGTATACCAAATAGGCTCTACAGTTGCACTCACACTTTAGTGGCTGGTAACTAAGCACACAAGAAGTTAACAGAGAGTACTGACCAGGGAGACTAATAAGGATCTACATGAATTAATTAAAGATAAAGTGGAAATGCCAATACATCCCAAAATTGCCTCGGACTAGGATCGTGTGGGGTGGAACGCTTTGCAATATCATGGAAATATCGGATTTGTAAACGCCGACAGTCTTCTACAAAAACAAGAGGGGACAAAAGTAAACGTTAGTTACACCGGTATGCCTAGTCTATTCTCTAAAGAAGATGCTGTAACATTTTAATAAACAGTTTGAGGGGACTTTTGATGCTTCGCATCCTTACGTCTCCACATGGATCAACCTCTCTAACCCAAGCATCCTTTGGATTAGCCACAGTCTTTCTCACTCTGCACAACGGGTAAGTAGCCTATCATATCATCCGAACGAGAAGTCTCACAATGTGTAGCCAACTGTTATAAATTCGTTACTTTCTCAAATTAGTTTGTTGACAACCTTTCTTTAGACTGGTAGGACATACAGTCACTTGAACTTCCTGCGTCTATCTTGTGTGGTATCCAGGTAGGTGTCCGTTCGATATGTCGCGGCTTGTTCGGACTAGCTGGAGTTGAGGCTGGGAGCTCGCTTTCCTCCAAATAAAACTACAAACATATCGATTTTATTATATTGGTATCATAACGTCCGGTGTGTTCTGGCCAATGCTTTGTGTTTTTAGAGATTGGCAGTTGGAAAGACAACTTACATTTTATTTTATTTTATTGTCTTTAGTTTGTGAGGGCAGTTGAATTAATCGAAAGAAAACTGCTAAAGTAACGTTACACCTGGGTCGACAGACACGTTCAGGTATTTTACGCGCACCTGGCGCGCCGCCATGCATTACATTCAGCCGCACGTACTGCACATCTCCAGCAACGCATGGATTTAGCCTACTACAATGAATCGTCCTTGGAACATGTAAAATGATTCAGCATATGCTCACCTAAAATATTTCCTAGCGATCTCCATTGGTAATAATAGCACACACTAGTCTTACCATTTTACTTGACTCAAAATGTATTTGTGCATACGTTCTAATTTCCACATGTTTTGTGTGTAAATCAGTCAAGTTAGGCTACCACATAAATGAGGGCATTTATAACATCAATCTAACATGGAAGGTACCTCCATGCAACCAGAATGCAATGACTCAGCTGTGCACTGTAACTGCAGATGGAATAGTTTGGTAATGTATAAAATACGCAGGCATAGGTTTTAAATTAACTACATTGTAGACATATGTGTAGAATAATATAATACATTGGGAAAAAATAGAACAGAATGGAATATTACTATGGATTCCGTTTAAGTGCACTGTCTTTGAGCTAAAGGATGACCAAGTTGAGTTGGTCATCACATTTATGCACTCACTGTGCATTGAAATCTAACTTAAAACATGAAGAACGTGGTTACAATATATGGTTATTGGGCTACATTGTATTCCTGCTCTGGTAGGATCATGTAAATTCCCATTTGGACTGTTCACCCATGAACACTCCAACTATCTGAATTCCTGGTTAGGCAAGTCACTGAGTATTAATTAATGGAGGTGCAAATCAAGGCACATCTACAACGTTGTTTATTTGTCATATTTCAGAACAGGGGTGTTTTTTTTAATGCTTAAAAGATGGTACCCAGACAGTAGAGTTTATGTTTTTTTCTCCAAGAACAGGAAACAAACACACACACACACACACACGCAAACCTTATGAAATAGTTGCAATGGAACAGAGAGTGAGTGACCTTTCGTCTGTCTTGAGTGGGCGAATGTAATTATCATCCTTGGACTTTGGGACTGAGGACCATGGTGACGTCTCTATAGATGTATGTGGGAGTAGAGCTTTCCCTGTAGGGCAAGCACATCACTTCCAATACATTGGAATAAGGAACTGTCCTTCCATTAATTGGCCTGGGAATATTGCGCAGAGGTCCTCTTCCAGGGTTCATATTCGTGCACACAATACGGTGTACAGACGCTCCTAATTTGCTCTCATGGCTCTCAAGTTGAGTTGCTCTCTGCCTTGCCTCCCTTAGAGTCCTTCAGCCATGAGCGTAGCATCCGGTGTGCAGCAGTAACAACCTCTAGTCTAGCCTCCAATCTGCTGGCTAATCTACTTCTGTATAGAGACACTGTGGCCCTTATCTTTCAACACTATGTCTCCACAATAGAACTAAAGAAGCAATTAGAGGTCATGTTGTCTTATGGTGAACATACACTGAGTATACCAAACATTAGGAACACCTTCCTAATATTGAGTTGCGCCACATTTTCCCCTTAAAACCATCTCAATTTGTCGGGGCATGGACTCGAAAGCGTTCCACAGGGATGCTGGCCCATGTTGACTCCAACGCTTGGCACCTACTACCATACCTGTTCAAAGGCACTTAAATCTTTTGTCTTGCCCATTCACCCTCTGAATGGCACACATACGCAATCCATGTCTCAATTGTCTCAAGTCTTAAAAATCCTTCTTTAACCTGTCTCCTCCCCTTCATCTACACTGATTTTGAAGTGGATTTAACAAGTGACATCAATAAGAGATCATCGACGGACCAGGTGAAAGCTATGTCATGGAAAGAGCAGGTGTCCTTAATGCGTTGTCCACTCAGTGTGTATGTCAGTACACAAATGCCAATACCACACACCATGCAGAAATACATAACAGCACTTATATACATATACTAACAGCACTTATCTATCCAGACGGGCCATTTGAATCATGGTGTTGATTTGAAACTGGCAAGTTGGTGTACGTGACTTGAAAATGTCATGTTTATGTTGTATAAAGTGATTATACTGAAATCGCAGCATTTTGTTTTGGGTTGGGTTTAAGTGTTCTAATCTTGGCTTGTGTAATGGATCTACACAGATTAAAAGGATACCAACAACTTGGCTACGTTAGGTCATTTCAACATCACGTCATTTTGGATGATGCTTCTGTAGAAAACAAGATGTGTTGTTGAGACTTTTACTGTCACTACTATGTGTGGTGAGGAAAAATAGTCACTTGCCAAAGTTATTTATCATGAGTCATTTAAAGTTGACAAGTTTTAGAAGATCTCCCAGGTTTGGGCATGTCTGTGGTTTTGGTCATGCAGCTCAGTGCTATTATGGAAGATTCTCTTCCTTTTACCTTTAATGACTTGAGTAAAGACAACTCTTAAACAAATGATGAGCCTTCTATAATCCAATGACTGCTTCTGTCAGTGTTTGTGATATTCTCAAATGGCCTCATCCAAAGAATCATTTTAAAGAAAATAATAATACATTTCTGGTCTAACTAGGGAGTAAGGGAGGGGTATTCCTTTAGACCAGATTCTGCAGTGTTTTACATTACCGCAGAGCCAAGAATGATTCGCACATCTACAGATATCTTTCTTGCAAAACATATTTAAAGTCACTTGGTACATCTGACTAATAATCCTTGTGAAAAACAATTGCACCAAATGAGTTAAACAGACCATTTGAAATGCACGCCTGCTAAATCGTCTTTACCAGGGGAGCTGGGTGCCCCCCTGTCGTGCTGCTATTATTAGCTTATCTCGCATATGCTCGCTATCAACGAGGAGGGGCCCACCAGCCGAGCGCAATGTGAAGATATGTGCTGCATTGTTTATTGTGGCAAGTCGTGTGCACGGTGGTGTTTAGTCGATCAGGCACCAATTATAGCTATCTCGTCGGGGGATCAGGTGTGTGTGTGTGTTGTAAGATTGGCCGCCTGAATGGAGCTGGGTTCGCAGCTGACGTGATGTAACATCATGGACGCCTGCTATCGCTCATCCGCTGTGTGTCCGTTATCAGTGCTGTGGTGGGGCATCAGTGTTTGGTTGTATAATGGATGACATTGCTGTGGAAGACCACCTGCTCTGGAAGAAATACCAACATGTGGAAGATATTGGGTATATTTCTGTGAAAGTCAAAGCCTCTGTTGATAGTGATAAAGACACATCTTGGCCATTCCATTATTAAAAACGATGTAAAATACTGAAGCCTTTCATAACCACCCATAATTATACAGTGAGTGGACAAAACAGTAGGAACACCTTCCTAATATTGAATTGCACACACTTTTGCCCTCAGAACAGCCTCAATTCATTGGGGCATGGACTCTCCAAGGGATCACAGGGATGCCAGGGATGCCGGCCCATGTTGACTCCAATGCTTCCCACAGTTGTGTCATGTTGGCTGGATATCCTTTGGGAGGTGGACCATTCTTGATACACATAGGAAACTGTTGAGCGTGAAAAACCAAGCAGCGCTGCAGTTCTTGACACACTCAAACCGGTCCGCCTGGCACCTACTACCATACGCGGTTCAAAGGCACTCCACAATCCATGTCTCAATTGTCTCGAGGCTTAAAAATCCTTTTTTAACCTGTCTCCTCCCCTTCATCTACACTGATTGGAGTGGATTTAACAGGTGACATCAATAAGGGATCATACCTTTCCCCTGGATTCACCTGGTCTGTCTGTCATGGGGCATGTTTTGTACACTTAGTGAATACAATAGTAGTCCTGTTAGTGTTGTTGATGGTGGTAGAAGTAACAGTAACAGTAGAAGTAGCAGTAGCGTTTGTATCTTGCATCTGCAATGCTTAGAGGCAGAAAAGAGCAGCTATATGAGATAATGATTGACACTTTAGCATATATGTCATTCCCCTTTACGGAGGATGAGTCAACAAGGCCATATCAGTGCAATGTAACCTGCTCTGCTCAGGCAGAGGAGAAGTATTAGGAGCATCAGTCACTGCAAATCAATTTAAATGGACAAACAATGGTCTCAAACGGCAATAGCTGTATTATCTGAAAGCTATGACTTGCTAACAGGGTTGATATACTACATTGTGAACATTCCGCACCACTGTGACATTTACATTTGAGTCATTTAGCAGACACTCTTATCAACAGCGACTTACATGAGCAATTAGGGTTACGTGCCTTGTTCAAGGACACGTCGGCAGAATTTTCACCTAGTCAGCTCAGGGATTCGAACCAGCGACCTTAAGGTTACTGGCCCAATGTCCTTAACCACTAAGGTTACCTGTCGCGGTTATGTTAATTAGAGGTTGACCGGTTATGATTTTTCACCGCCGATACCGGTACCGATTATTGGAGGACCCAAAAGCCGATACCGATTAATCGGCCGATTTTTATTTTTATTTATTTTTTATTATTTATTTATTTGTAATAATGACAATTACAACAATAATGAATGAACACTTATTTTAACTTAATATAATACATAAATACTATCAATTTAGCCTCAAATAAATAATGAAACATGTTCAATTTGGTTTAAATAATGCAAAAACAAAGTGTTGGAGAAGAAAGTAAAAGTGCAATATGTGCCAGGTAAAAAAGCTAACGTTTATGTTCCTTGCTCAGAACATGAGAACATATGAACAACACCATGGCATTTTTTTGCCTTTACCTCCCTTATCTCACATCATTTGCTCACATTGTATATAGTCTTATTTTTTTCTACTGTATTATTGACTGTATGTTGTTTACTCCATGTGTAACTCTGTGTTGTTGTATGTTGTCGAACTGCTTTGCTTTATCTTGGCCAGGTCGCAATTGTAAATGAGAACTTGTTCTCAACTTGCCTACCTGGTTAAATAAAGGTGAAATAAAAAAATGAAAGCTGGTGGTTCCTTTTAACATGAGTCTTCAATATTCCCAGGTAAGAAGTTTTAGGTTGTAGTTATAGGACTATTTCTCTCAATACAATTTGTATTTCATATACCTCTTACTATTGGATGTTCTTATAGGCACTTTAGTATTGCTAGTGTAACTGTATAGCTTCCGTCCCTCTCCTCGCTCCTACCTGGGCTCGAACCAGGAACACATCGACAACAGCCACCCTCGAAGCAGCGTTAAGGGGAACAACCACTCCCAAGTCTCAGAGAGAGTGACGTTTGAAACGCTATTAGCACGCACCCGCTAACTAGCTAGCCATTTCACATGGGTTACACCAGCCTAATCTCGGGGGTTGATAGGCTTGAAGTCATAAACAGCGCAATGCTTGAAGAATTGCGAAGAGCTGCTGGCAAAACGCACGAAGGTGCTGTTTGAATGAATGCTTACGAGCGTGCTGCTGCCTACCATCGCTCAGTGAGACTGCTCTATCAAATATCAAATCATAGACTTAATTATAACATAATAACACACAGAAATACGAGCCTTTGGTCATTAATATGGCCGAATCCGGAAACTATCATTTCGAAAATGAAACGTTTATTATTGAAGTGAATTACGGAACCGTTCCGTATTTTATCTAACGGGTGGCATCCCTAAGTCTAAATATTCCTGTTACATTGCACAACCTTCAATGTTATGTCATAATTATGTACAATTCTGGCAAATTAATTACGGCCTGTTAGGAATAAATGGTCTTCACACAGTTCGCAATGAGCCAGGCGGCCCAAACTGCTGTATATACCCTGACTGCTTGCACGGAACGCAAGAGAAGTGACACAAATTCATGTTAGCAGGCAATATTAACTAAATATGCAGGTTTAAAAATATATACTTGTGTATTGATTTTAAAGAAAGGCATTGATGTTTATGGTTAGGTATATTGGTGCAACGACAGTGCTTTTTCGCAAATGCGCTTGTTAAATCATCACCCGTTTGTCGAAGTAGGCTGTGATTTGATGAGAAATTAACAGGCACCGCATCGATTATATGCAACGCAGGACATATTAGATAAACTAGTAATATCATCAACCATGTGTCGTTAACTAGTGATTATGTTAAGATTGATAGTTTTTTATAAGATAAGTTTAATGCTAGCTAGCAACTTACCTTGGCTTCTTGCTGCCCTCACGTAACAGGTAGTCAGCCTGCCATGCAGGCTCCTCGTGGAGCGCAATGTAAGGCAGGTGGTTAGAGCGTTGGACTAGTAACCGGTAGGTTGCAAAAACGAATCCCTGAATCCCTGAACAAGGCGGTTAACCCCAGTTCCTAGGCCATCATTGAAAATAAGAATGTGTTCTTAATCTGACTTGCCTAGTTAAATAAAGGTGTAAAAAAAAAAAAAAAAAAAAAATGCAAATCGGTGGCCAAAAATACCGATTACCGATTGTTATGAAAATGTGAAATCGGCCCTAATTAATCGGCCATTCCGATTAATTGGTAGACCTCTAATGTTAATACACCATCAGTGATGCAGGATAAGGGTGCGATGGAACCATCAAGCAGGAACCCCCATTTCGGCACGAGCACTCTGCCTAACAGATTGCACTTGAGAGCAATATGAAGCACACAGAGCAAACAGTGTGAATGACCTATTTGTCTGGCGATATATGGACCAGGATCATTGTGTATATTGCAAGGGCCACAGGGGACAAGTGATACACATTTTATTTCCAAGGTTTCTCTCTCTTTTTCCTTTCATTCACAGTGCACCGTTTTCCCAGTCATTTTTTATGACCTCTTACTAGCACAGTAACTGCTTGGTGATGAGTTGGCCTTGCTTACGTGCATGAGAAGGCATTATAAGGCTTCACTGGCCTCCAATGGATCTGTGTAGTCGCTTCGCCACAAGCTTTACACATTTGATTCTGAAAATAGATGTGGGGCTGTTTTTTCCACTATCCTCACCCTGTTGTCATTCATTGTATAATACACCCAGTCACTTTTCCATAGTATATATTTTCTTTTTTTATTGTGTAAAAAATCATAGATTTTTAACTCTACTACCCCCCCCCCACTACCCCCCCCCCCCCACATAAAGCATTTAGTGATAAAGCATTCAGTCTTCGATCAGTGTACCTTTTTTTCTTCCACCAATGCAGTGCAGAGCTGTCATCCAACAGTGAGGCCTGTCATACCGCACAATACACCCAACCTACAGTATCAAGCTAGTTCGGTATCTAGGGAGAATCAATGAAATGGCACCGCTTCGTGTGATGATCACACATTGCTGTGTGAGAGATTTCGAAGAAGAAAATTGCATGGGTGAGAAAATACATGTTTGCTCATTTGAGGGGTAAAAAAGTATTTTATTGATGCTACCTCTTCTTTAGTTAAAAACATGGATCAAATCTATTCTAGGCCATACCCAAGTGTATTATTTAAACAGATTAAGTTTTCTACATGACCTTGTATATGAGGTATTGTGGCCATGTAAACAAGATTCCAATGTTCACTAGGCCATGCATGTTTAAAGAATATGAATTTATCACATTCCTTCCAAGATAACTGTGTGCTCCCTTCATGCATTTGATACATCAATAAAGGCAATTGTATTTTATTGCATTCAATGCATAATTAATTTTGAAGTTCATTGTGTATTCAGTTTCAAGTTCATTTCTATACTGTGAGAATTGCATTGACCTTATAATCCAGGATTAAAAGTGTATGCACAGTTCAGAAAGAATGGGTGAATGTATTTTCTATAATTGGAGACCATGCTTTATTGTCTGTCTGAAGGGACTGATAATCTAATCAAAGTAGTTAAGATACTTATAGAAAAAATATAGAAACAAATACTTGTGATTATTGATTTAACCTATGATTTTATGTTGTTTTCCAAGTCCATTCCATTTTGGTAACAACTCTTTCTCCCTCCCTCCCTCCCTCCCTCCCTCCCTCCCTCCTCTTTCTGTGTTGCAGATACAACGGACAGAAAATGCTACCCTGCATCGTTTTCCTTTGCTCATTTTTCACTGCTGCTTGTTTTCAAGACATCCAGCCCTCGAAGGCATTTCTGAGTGAATCCTGTGACTCATTGTGTACTTGTGAAGAAAAAGATGGCATCCTGTATCTTAACTGTGAGGAGAGAAATATCAGCAAGATCTCCCAAATCAAAGTGCCATCAGCTCTACCTTTCCACCTCAATCTGTACAAAAATGACTTGGTGGAGTTGCGGGCAGAAGACTTGGAAGATTTAAAGAATGCCATTTCACTTCATCTCGGGGCTAATAGCATACAAGAGCTTGAACCTGGCGTCTTTAGTGCACTGGGCTCCTTGAAGAAGCTCCACATCAACAGTAATTTCCTGGTCATGTTGAAGGAAGACACTTTTCACGGCTTGGTAAATTTGGAGTTTCTCCAGGCGGACACAAACTTCATACGTGTGGTCGAGCCGGGGGCATTCAGCAAACTCATCCGCCTCAAAGTTCTGATCCTCAATGACAACGCCATCGAGTTTCTTCCCAGCAATATTTTCCGGTTTGTTCCGCTCACCCACTTGGACCTGCGGGGGAACCAGTTACAGACCCTGCCTTATGTTGGCTTCCTGGAGCACATTGGGCGGATCATGGAGCTTCTTCTGGAGGACAACGACTGGATGTGCGATTGTGAGATCCTTCACCTGAAGATCTGGATGGAGAACATGCGAGCCCAGTCGGTCATTGGGGAGGTGGTCTGCAGCAGCCCCCACCACCTCAGGGGCACCATCCTGGCCAAAATCAAACGGGATGTTCTCTGCCCTTCTCACGCCGATATCAACTTAGAGGAGCCTTCCAAGTCACTGGACATGGTGGTCACTCCGTCTTCCAATGTGGCAGAAATTCCGAAGTTGGAGGACGCCAAGGACGACGCAAAGATTCCGACACCTGCTTATGTTCCAGGGAGTCCTTGTGTGGAGCACTGTTCATGTCACAATCACCCTGTGGCTGGGTTTTTAATGCATTGTCAGGACAGAGGGATTCAACGGATTTCAGATATTGGAATACTTGAGCAAAGCCCCACCAAGCTGGTGCTCACAGGAAATATGATTCAGAGACTGTTGAAATATGACTTTGTCACATATGATGGTTTGGAGTTATTGAATTTAGCCAACAATCGAATCGATTACATTGACAATGAAACTTTTCTCAGCTTAAGCAATTTGAAAAAACTTTATCTCAACGGCAACAGAATTGAAACCCTTTCCGCAACCATGTTCATTGGACTCCACAACCTTGAATACCTATATTTGGAATATAACATTATCAAAGAAATTGTTCCAGGAGCTTTTAATCCTTTGCCAAATCTCAAACTCTTGTCTTTGAATAACAATCTGCTGACTAGTCTCCCATTGCAGATATTTCGCAATGTGCCCCTCACCAAACTGAACCTGAGAAAAAATCTGCTCATGCACCTGCCTGTTAGCAACGTGCTGGACCAGCTTGACTCTTTAGAGCAGATTTATTTAGAGGACAACCCCTGGGATTGCAGCTGTGACTTAGTCAGTCTCAAACAGTGGGTTGAGAAGCTGAGGAAGGACACAGTCGTAGGTTCCATTTTGTGTCACACACCGAGAAAAGTGGCGAAGGCTGAGCTGAGAGCCCTCAGAAACGAGTTGCTATGCCCCGGCCTAGTGACCTACTCCTTGCCCACGGACGAGGACGAGAGCGTGACAACCACAGTGGCGACTGACGGCGCTAGGAGTGGTTTCTTCAGCTCCATCACAGACTCAGTTCCACTCTCCGTTCTGATCCTTAGCTTGCTCGTCATCTTCCTCATGGTCATCTTCTGTTCGGCGGGGATCGTGGTTTTCCTCGTGCACAGACGGCGAAGGAGGGTGAAGAAGAAACAGGCAGAGGAGCAGCCGCGGGAAAGCAGCAGCCCCATCCACCTGCAATACAGCATGTACGGCCAGAAAACCACCCACCACACACTGGCGCAGAGAACCGGAAGCACCGTGTACGACGAGCGCTCACACAGCCCCATTGTCCAGATCTGCCGCAACCCCACCTACTGCACTCAGCATAAAGAATATGAGACCGACCTCAATGAACTGGACGAACCAAAGCACATCTGTCGTAGCATCATGGAGACAGAGAATACTTCCCCTCTCACAGGCTCTAATTTGAAGTTCAGAGCTGTGACGTCAGACTGCCCAACTGAGTTCGTAACACTCGGAGATGCGAGCTCCCTCTATAAAAACATACTAGAGAGGGAGAGGGTTAGGGAGCTGCAGCAGCTCGGAATTACTGAATACCTCAGGAAAAACATGTCCCAGCTGCAACCAACGGTAGAGATGCAGGTCCCAGGATCAGGACACCACGGGGAACTGAAATTAATGGAGACTATTATGTTGTCGAGACCGCGGAAGGTCATGATGGAACAAACAAAAAATGAGTACTTTGAACTCAAAGCTAACCTACACACCGAGCCAGATTATTTGGAGGTCCTGGAGCATCAAACTGCATTTAACTGATATAAAAATACAATTAATTGTTTTATATTCAACTTGAGAAGTGCCTTGTCCAAAACTGCCATCTTATATTTTCAGTCTATGACCTACTTATCCCACAGCGGTCTTGGACACACAAGTCATTTGTAGCACAGAATGCACTGTATAATTATCTATTTTTTTGTTATTTTGTTTTCCTATAGACAGACCGCACTTGAAGTTGCTGACATAACAGATATCTTGCCCAAATGTAATTATCAAGATGGCAAATAGGTACTGCAGGGGTACGTTTTTGTTACCAGTTCAGCTTAGATCTTTGGCAGGCCTCAATGTTTCCCATCAACTGTCAGGCTGTTTCAATCATATGCCATAATCAGCATGCTCAAAGTGCCGTAGACTTAACAAAATGCCAACATGTATTCTGGGTCGCAATGATGGAGTTCACATTAGTCCTGTCATTCATTAGATTTAGTCCTGGCATTATTTCAATACCACATTTTGTATTCCAACCAGTGGGAACGTGTTTAAACAAATCCATTTTCCCAAAACATAGCACTTAAAAGTCCCAGTACATATATAAATCATATCTTGTATCTGTAAATAAAAAAATGCATTGCACTAATCAAATGCCATTTAAAAGATGGTGCATGACAATCAACTTACTGTTCAACAACAGTTTCTGTTTATTGTTGTTCCTTTCCTGCTTCTGAAGGGGACAGAACTACTGATGTGTATAAGAACCTTTTGTTTGAGTGTAATTTTTACAAATCAAAACTGACCAGTTTCTCTCAGCATGATAAATGTTCAGGATATATGCGTTCACTTTATTATTCTGATTTAGTAAGCAACCCTGTTCAGCTCTGAAAATGTTTAATGTAAACTTTATTTTTTACCAATGTAGATGAAATTATTTATTCTGTAAATGGTGTATATATGTCACACATTATGTTATTTTGTGCCTTCAGTGTTGTGCAGGTGAAAATGTATTAAATGTAAATAAAGAATTGCAATACTGCAAACTTTGAACAATCAAGATTCAATACAATAGATAAGCTCTTCAGTACTCTAAATAGATTGCGTGCAGGTATATTCCAGAGCCTGATGCAAAAACGACTTTCTGTCATTATCAGATGAGCATAAAAGTGACCAAACATCTAATATTATAGCACATTACGTGCTCAAGAGGGGCGTGGGTGAAATCATGATGCTATTCTGCACAGAGGGCACTTAAGATAGTAATGACATTACATTGTTATTCACACTCTTATGCATGTCCTCAATGTTGCTGCATGTTCTGTATTCCTCCCATGGACATACAGTACAGCATTATATACCATCTGTGTGCTTGTTTGAATAGATCAATCTCATAGGTAGGGTTATTCCTGGTCATTTTACACAAAGTAGAATTTCAAATGAATTGCTATATATATCCACACAGACTCACACACCGAAAATCTCTTTAGTGTCAAATCCGTGCTCAAGCCTGGCTTCCCTATAGTGACTCCCTCATTGCCAAATATGGCATGTCAAGTCTTTCCAGTTCTCTGCCATGCAAACACAAGATTTCCCCCTTGCATTATTGGACCCCCTTCTGAGATTGCTTATCCACGGTGCTTAATTACTGCACAACAGTGGGGTATAGCAAATTCCCTCTGCACTTCTCCACACGACTTCCATTTCCATCCTAGCTGGTGATTTAGTAGGCTGTTCCGGTGCTTCCATTATACATCATAATTGATAGAGCTAAAACTGCTCACACGGCCCCCCTCGGTGAACTGGGGTTGGAATACGGAAAGAGCGGTAAGGCTTGGGATTTTCTCCTTTGAGAATTAAGGGAAATGTGCTCCGGTAGGTCTTTTGGTATGACGTTTACCAAAGTGCAAAACAATGTTCACTTTGAAGGGAAATGTTTTCAGTATTTTTGTGCTCATGAAACCGTCGTGGATGTTAATATTTCAGTAACGGAAGTTAGAAGTCGAAACGGCTCAACATGCAGTGTGCCGATAGGGGAGTTGAAAAAGTGTATTTTATGTCAACATTGGAGTAGAGATAAAATATGTATGCAGTGATTGTCTAACTGGCTCCACCTTTAGTCTATATGAAATGAATCCAGCCCAATGCCTATTATGGATGACTAAGCATGAGGGCAAGGAGCTAACAATGGAAAATTCTAAACATGTGCAGGTAGAGTATATTATTTCCAGATGCTACATTTTGGTGCAAACTAGCATGTACAGTAGACATTCCCAGCCTTACTATCTTTCCAAATATATTATACATGGAATACAAAACCACGATGACTTACTCATGTGTGGTGAAAAATAAAATAAAAGCAAATATTTCATGGGAGGAGACCACAGCACATGAAAATCACAGTTATGTTTATATAGTAGTTCAAGCCTGTTATTTGACAAGACCTTGCCGACATGAAACCTCTTGTTGAGCTACTGTGGTGCCGACAGTTCAGTTTTTGGAGGACGTCACGTCACAAAATATACATACTATAGGCACTGACAGCATGAACTGCAAGAAAAGCTGCCATTAATATTGGGACACACACAAGACGTACGCCTCTACTGTACAATCAATCTTACATTTATTTTCTTTTCATCGAGAAATAAACTATTGTTCCCCGTGTCAGAGTAGCTACATGAAAGAATCAGTGCTGAATATCTTACCCCTTACCCCCTCTCCTTTATACTCAAAGGTACATTTTATTTCAGTAATAGACCTATTTCAGTAATAGACCTACTTGAACAGCTAGCCAAAGTCAATCATATGAGCCATAAATAGAGTGGGATGTGAAATTGCCAACCTATTTGCTCATAGCAACTTTCAGACAATCTACAGTGGATCTCTGGATATTAGACTTTGTAAATTAAGTAATGCCCACTGGCTAATATCTTGTATTTACCATTTTGTATTACAGAATGCCCTCTGCCCTGCAGTTTTGAGCAGTACACTGGTGCCTATAGTTCCACTACGACCCAGCTGAGAGTTTCAGTATTTGTACGGTATCACTGCTCTCAGTGGTGTAGAGAAGCTAGACTCATGACCCCAAATGTAACTGGGAATTATGAACATTTCGTCTTTTGGTTTGGACAAGAGCACTCTACCAGAAATGGTCTAGTTGGATTATGTAAACCATTGAAACGAAGGCACCAGGGTCACTGCTGTTTATATACTTAACAAAGTTAGCAGAACATCAACATTTCACATCCAGTCACAAAACAGACAACTGATTTTTAACCCCGGTAATATAAGTGTATATACGGCCAATTTAGAGGTTTGTTTGTAGGTGATGTTACCTCATTATTTGTAGAACGCTCCGACCTTGCACCGCAGTAAACATACTGAAAAAGCTCTTTTTAGCCACTCTAAAGCGTCAGTCGATACGATACACTTTTTATGCTTGAATTCATCCATTGAAGTGAATTCCACAGAGGTTTCATTAGAACACATTATTGATTTTCATCTTGCCCATGAATAGTTCAGGCTATCAACAGCCCGTTATACAGTAAGCTAATGAATCAATAGCCTTTAGTGAAGCCAAATGCATACACGCATTCAACTTGTAACGTATGCCGCCACAGGGAACCTTCATCAATATATAATGATAACCTTCACATGGGTTCTTTAACCTAGAGGAGTAGCTAACATTAGCTAGATATAGATTAGTTTACACACAGCATAAATCCATGGAAATGTTGGAAATATTCATAGAAAACGATTTTCAGTACCACCCCCCCCCCACACACACACACACCCTGCATATGTATAACATTAATATATTTAGAGAAGCCCCCGCAGCTCCTGATATGGCTGAAACAATGCACACGTATCACATATTGTCTTGTTAACCTGAGGTTCATAGATCACAGCCTTGCATGCGCAAAGCTTCCATGACCCACATGAAACATCTCTCTCCACATTGTAAACTGTGAAAAAAGACTCATACAGCGCATGCTACAATGTTCTACATGTTCAACTTAATGTGCATTCGCGTACGACATGCCTGCCCATAAGGAGACAGAAGTAACATTGCTGAAGTCAACACCCGTGCCCTATTCTTCTAAACGAGACATTCCTCATAAGGTGATCAAACAGTGAAACTATGACATTACCCACAGTGTTTCTAATAATATTACAAGAGTAATGATCCACTTAGACGAGGGTCTGGATTTGGATTTTTTTCCAAATGACCACTGATGCTCTTTCACGGCTGAGACTGGAGAGTGTAAAGCACCCGTTCTTATACCCGACCGATGATGCAATTAAATGTTTAATGGTTTGCCAACATATTACTATCTGTGCTTGCTTCCAGCTGTCTCATTCACAAGCCACAGTCACACACAGCACAAAGAGATGGCTTGGCTTGCATCTCTCTCTCTCTCTCTCTATCTCTCTCTCTCTCTCTCTCTCTCTCTCTCTCTCTCTCTCTCTCTCTCTCTCTCATGCTTTGTTCTTTCTGTTTTTGGGGGTGTGGATGTTGAGGCTTTCTGTATGGGGAATGCTCATAGCTCTGCAGCAATGTTCTGGCAAACATGCCTTAGATCTTGTCTGTGTTTCATCACTTTTGAGGAGTCCGTTTTTTTTTCTCTCGATATTTTCAATAGGCTATCACATGGTATTTGGCCTGCAGCAACCTGAAGCAGGATTGTACATATATCTTCTCTTTTGAAACAGCTAACCCTGATACATGTATGTAGTTTGTAGATGTAGATTATTGAATGCATTGTTTGTTTTGAGCATTGCTTTAGTGTAAACCTATGCAAAAGCGAAAGGTTGAAGTCATTAGAGTAATATCTGATCAATGTACTGTACTGTGGCCTCCGTTTGTCTTACCTTCAACAATAACATGTTGTGTCCTTCTTACTGTGTATTTTTGTCCTGCCAAAAAGGAGGTGAAATTCTGGTGAGGCGTTTGTGACTCATCCCAGATGTTCCAGCTCGTAATCACCATTGTCACTCACATCCGTGTTGCCGAAAGCTAAACTGTACAGTTTCCTTGAAACATTTTTCACTTGTCTGTTTCTACATCTTGGTATAGCTTAATACTTGTGTTGTTGTTTTATTTTATTTTTGGATTTATTTTATATTATAATAGTTATGTAATTATTCACCTTTGCCCTTAAATTGTAACTACATTATGATAATTCAAACATCCTACGTGATGTGTCTGAATCTGGGACATCTACGCCGCGTTTCAATACATGTCATTTGTTATCAGCCACATGTTCGCTTCCCTATACCCATGCCAGCCACCCAGCCCTATTAACCCCGATGCACAATTAAAATGTGTACACACACGCGCCATTCAGTTTTGTTGGCATGCTGATAGTAATTTTATAATGAGCAGCCCTCAGGACCACAATGGTACTCTGTCTGGCATCAAATAGATTCTGTGCATTTCACATATCATTTGCTAGATTAGCAAGCAACCACTATGGAACACTATAAAAACAGTGTTATATGTCAGTTGTGCTGCCACATTCATACTGGCTGGAAAGCTAGAAATCCTCATTGTCTCACAGTACTATCTCAGTTATTCGTTTTAGTCCATCATGTTTGTTACTCCCTGTATAAGTTCAGAGTGAATGTCTCTTTGAGCGTATGTAGCTTTAAGTATCAAGTGTCCCCGCTATACGCAATACTTCGTTCATCACAAGTCACAACAATGAAGTCAGCCCTCACCTATTTAGAGACCCCTGGATTTCACTAACAGTTTAATTTACTCTCTTGATAGAGATGGATGTATAAGTAAGGAACAACGCTAGCGTTCCTGTGCCATTGTCACTTGTAAACGTGTTCTACCTACTCCAGGTGTTCGGAGCGGGTGTAAACACTAAATGGGACGCGTGGCCGTGTTACCATCCCCAACCGACTGGCGTGTTGTTGTGTTATCCAGGGGGCAACGAGTGGTGAGGAAGGAGCGCTGAGCTTTAGGTTACACCATTGCAAGTTTCAGCTTGTTTAGAGATGAATGGTTGGGCCTCATTGCTATATGGCCCAGTCCATATCCTGCACAGACAGGCACCATCAGGCCCCCCCTACTTTGACATTCCGCCACGATAGAAACCAAAACATGTGTTCTCTATACTGCCAAAGCTCTCAGCTGAGTTTAATTTGTTCATGATGAGGCAGTTTGAGGAGTACGCTGGAAGTAAAATGGGGCTGTTGCCGAGAGTGATGATGGACTTCACCGTTTTTGTACGCCCGCACACCGCATCTGACTCTTAGCACTGTGAATCACGGTTGCAAAGCTGCGCACTCTCTAGTTCTATGTGGATGCACAAAGCCCTCAGAAGTATAACTTCTCTGGCTCATCAATTAACGATATGACCCTAGATTCAGCTCTCAAAAGCCTTTCTGACCTCCACAGCTTACATGCAATGTTCCCAATGTAATCTTCTCTTCTCTCTTCACAGACTGATTTCAAGCCTTTTTTTGAAGGACAGCTGATTTGAAGTGGCAGGTCATTTCCTGCCTGCGACACACAGGCCTTTTCTTCTGAGCCAACCTGATTTGAATGTGGTGTGTGCGCCGGGGTGAAGAGGACACGGTTAACACCGTTGACACTGTGCTGACATCCATCTCTGGCTGTGTTCCACCCCCTCTCCTCCCTACCACCCCACTCTCCTCTACAGCCCCTCTTCTCTGCTGAAGACCGGCCTGTCTGGTCTGTGATGGCGTCAGTGAGAACCAGAGTTAGACTCCTCCTCTACCCTCCTCCACCAAGCCCCATGCCCCACGCCCCACCTCTGCTGTGTTCCACCCCCTCCCCCTCCCCTCCCCACCAACCCACTCATCTCCTCTGTAACCCCTCTTCTCTGAGGGAGACAGGCCTGTCAGGTCTGTGATGGCTGTAGTGAGCACCAGAGTTAGACACCCCCCCCCAGTTTGAGGAAGCTCCACGTGGATTGTCTGCTCTGTCACCCCCCGAAGCTATTTTTAGCTGCCTCACTGCACCTGAGCTATAACCTCCCCAACTTAAATTGAATGTGATTATGCAGTCGCGATGCCTCTTCGAGAAGTTAGATTGGTAAGCTCTCCTTAAGATACAAATGGTGGAAGGTCGTCAACTCTAAATTCCTTTGCAACGTTGGAACTTGTTTGGCATGTCTTTGTGTACTGTGCCTCACGTAGTCTAAATAACTTAGGCATGTGAACAATTTGTAAAAGCGTACTCTAAGCTGTCCAGACATCTCAGCGTTCCTGTCACCTTGAGAAAGTTCCACTGAGGCCTTTTCATCCGTCAGTCATAACATCGTTTTCCTTACTGTAGCCTTGTTGTCAGCTATTAGACTATGGTGAGATAAGGAAGGTATTTGACATGTGTTTGGAGCGTGTTAGCGCCTGAGAACACAAATGTAAGTTTGACCTTTGTTTTAATATCAGCATTATTTTATTATTTTTGTCTCTAGCTTGGAGGCACATGTATTTTGGGATGTGTTCTGCTCTCACAGAATGAGCTGATGTGCAACAACCCTAAGAAAGAACATCGGTGTAAACGCATTGGACGGCTAGGACTATACAAACTGAACCGCTAACTGAGGCACTGCAAGCAAATGGAGAATGTCTGATAGAGCCTCAATGGTACAAATCTATTCAGGTAGAAACTGAATATGAAGAATGGACTCAATTCTCTGTCATGTGAAATAGAGAACCGTGTCCTTGTCAGTTCCCCAATTATATCAGCAACATTATGTAACATTTCTCCTGCTAAATAGACCACATTTGGGATTTGTCTTCTTCATATGTGCTTGCATCTCCACACCCAGTACCCAAGCCCACTCATTTCTGTGAAACACGCCACATCACAAATGTTCAGGCAAGGCGTGGCTGTGTCATCCTGTCAGCTGTAAGGCGGCATTAATGTTTCGCAGGTGTGCCTCATATTCAACTAATGACAGCTGGCCTTTCATAGAGGAACAAAGGCTAAATCCCTTGGGGAGATCTCATCCACAAATCACATGCCCAAAGGTATCTAATATGCCCAACATAGGAGATGTACTCCCGTTACCTCAAGACACCAAGAAAAACTATTACAGATGGATGTGTGGTATATTTTTTGATAGAAGAAGAACATAGGTAAAAATAACAGCCCAGAGGCAAGGCAAGCAGATGTGTACAGTACATCACATTCATTCTGTGTTGTTCGGGTCAGTGGTGACGGATAGATAGCAAATCAACTGTGGGAAAGATAATCCAATGCATACACTTTGATTTACATAGCAATGTATGCATTTTTCTAAATACGCATGACTAAATGCTTCCTCGAGATCATTTGTTAGGTTATAAATGAGATTTGAATGATGCAGCAAAAGGTTTCTTCCATTTCTTCTGCTCGCTAATTTCTTGACGGACGTAGTTTATTTCAGCCAAGTGGTTGTGAGAGTTTGAGGTGTTATGTGGAGATTATGGCTCCATGGCGTCCTTCTTCGTCCCACCAATTTTCTTGTTAAAAGATTATTCAAGTAGAAAAGTTACATTTGCAGCTTCACTCAGCTGGAATGCTGTGAAAGGAGAGAACATGATCAACGCTCGGTCTGTGTTTGTGTGTGTGGGCTCTTGTGTGTCACAGTGACGTCATTCCCATAGGGTGCACAATGGCACGTGCCCCCTCAGATTTGTCCTGTTTTAAAACATTTCCGATGTTAACTGAATAACTCAACTTTAAATCTTGGGTTGTGGTACTATAGACCAGCGGGGCAGTTCTTCAAGAATCAATGTTTTACTGTGTTCATGATTATACATAGAATTGGCTATATAGTTATGTTTATGTTAGAGAACAATGTGTTCGTGCAAGCTACTGTGTCTTCTACCGTACTTATCATTTTCTTTGCTGATGATACCAATTTTCTTTTATCACACAAGAATTTTGATTCAATAATTAATGAAGCCAACTCAGGCATGGCCACATTTTCTGATTGGTTCCAGATAAACAAATGATCTTTAAATGTAAAAAAAATTCAACTTTCTTGTATTTAATAGTAAGAATAAGAAATATTGTTTAAAACAAAGAGCCAGAATCTCAATTGGTGGGTATGAAATGGAACAAGTCACAACCACTGGATTCCTCTGAGTTCTAATTGATGAAAAGTTATCTTGAAGAGATCATATTCAGTTTGTCTGCCGCAAAGTGATGAAATCTGTTGGTATCATGAGAAAGTTTATTTGTTTGGTTCAACAGGCTTGCTTCCTTACTCCATACTATAACTTAATTTACCCATATCTCATTTACTGTAATATTGTCTGGGCCAGTACATACATCTCCTACCTACGCAAATTTCTCATCATACCAAATACATTTGCAAGACTAGTCACCTCCTCTAATTACCTGGCTCCATCTGCACCTTTGTTTAAGAAACACATTATCTTATCTATTTACAACATTAGTGTATTAAAATCATGCACTTTCATCTATAAATACTCATACCTTCCGGACAGTTTACCTAAACCCTTCAATGGATTCTTCCGGATTAATTCTGAAATCCATCTATTTAACACAAGACACTGCGATAACCTTCACCCTTCCCCCGCCGCACCTCACATAGTCAATCAGATATAGAGGTACCATACTCTGGAATTCGTACCTTCACATTGCAAAAATGTCATGATCCCTCAATAAATTCAAGTGAAGACTAGTGGTCAGCCTGATGAACACAATTACTCAGTAATCGCCTCCATATAGCCTAACTCTCTCACACTCACATAAACATTTAAATAAAACACATTTAAATAAAACACATATACACATATATATATATATATATATATTACGTGATTACTGATTAATTCATTTATACATTTATAATTTGTAGGTTTTGTTATCTGTTTTAACAAACCTTTTTTATTTTTCTACTTATGTACTGTATTTTGTTTTTGTGTGGTGTGGTTTTAATATAAGCCCTTGGGCTTCTAACCACAACTGCACACCATTTTATTTTCATTTTATTATTATTTTCTGTACTGTTTTCTAACACTTGTTTTGTTTGGTGCAAATAAATAAAATAAATGTGTATCATTCGTTAAAATGACATTTGAACAGGTAAAGAGATGTGCTTAGATAACCTAAGGAGACAAATGTACATTTGTTTTATACATATAATTAGGCATAATGATTATGGCTCTAGATTGCAGGAAAAGGCTGTTTCAGGTATTTGAAAAATGCAAAATTCTCCAAATTCCAGACCACCCCCTGTCCATCCTCACAAACTTCGAGCCCCCACTAAAATAATGGGTGTGTGTGTCTGTGTGTGCGTGTGTGTGTGCTCTGTAAGACTCTGTCTGAGCTCAGACTGCAACTGTATATCAACCCATATAGTCTTTACATAAATCTGAATGAATAGCTTAAAATCATAATAACATTAATGACACTTTCTACATCATCTAGCCATTTGAGAGCTTTTGGCTGTAGCCTAAATGCTGTTGCTAACGCAGTCGCCGTGAAAGGCCACGACAAGTCAGCGATGACAAAGAGGCAGCATCTCCCTATGGAGGGACTTTATGCACTCAACATCCAAGGGATGAGTGACATGAATTGTGTGAACTCAGTGAGAAGCCCAGTTACATTTGATTCACACATTCTGTGATGGATTTTGTAATTGAGTCCTTGGGAAAAAGGACACGTGTGTGACATGGACAGAAACTTGGCTCTATGATTAATTTTCACGCTGTTGTCTGCCAGCAGGAAGTGGCAACATTGTCCAATGGAGAGTCTCTTGGCTTGTTTGCGGACTACTAAGTTGAAAGGTGGTCTGGTCTAAGGAAATAGGTTCAGTTAGCCATGCTTTAAAGATGATGCACTCAAGAGGATGTGGCATGGACAAGATGAAATACATTTTTTACATTTGCCTTGTAAAGTCCACCTCGCCAGACCACAAACTCCTTTGTTTAGTTTTTTCCAAATGTGGAAAACAGTGTCAGTGTGAGGCGACAAAATGTGCCATAATGATACCACAATTGTCCTCGTCACCCACATTACATCCTGCTATCATTAGTTTGTGTTAGATAATGACCTTGTGTGTTCTGGGGCTGTCACTGGCGATCTCTCTAATGGCCCTCAAGAATATATCTCAGACTCTTGCTGACGCTTTGGCTCCTTCCCTCAAGGATTGACTAGCCGGTGGCCGAATAACACTTTGCCCAGTCCACTGATACCCTGTCACAACCCTTCCAACCATCTATCTCACTTCCTTTACACACTCTCAAATAACTAATGTTATTAATGTGACGCTGTTTAGCACAGGGCTGATTGTGGTTGTGGATTTAGCAGGGTGTCGTCGAGGGAAGTGTGTCTGCAAGAGCGTGGAAAATGAGGTTGTTTACACCTTGAGGCTCCGTTTGAGAAAGAGAGAACTGTCAATTGACAAGTATGAGATCCATTTGACTGTATGTGTGTATCTCTCTGAGTTAAGCTCTGTTGTTGTGAGTAGACATTAATTGCAGGGCCTGTGCATTTCCCCCCATGAGTCTACAGACTAACTGTCAATCTGCTGTATTCCATAGTGCACATATGCAAAGCCAAGTCCATTTCTGTGGAAACGGTCAAGAAGGTGAGGTACCATATCAACTGTCGAAATGTTGCATGGCTGCTATATAACACGGCACGATACTTTTCAGAATACAACACCTTTAACAATCCAACACTGGGACCTTTATTTCCACACATTAACATTGGCTGGGTGTAATAGAGTTAGTGGGAAGGGAATACAGCCGCTACCTCACTCTCCAAACAAGCTGCATGAATTGAGATGTAAACTGAATTGGAAAAAAAATTTGGCACATCTCAGAGGGCAGAGGAAGTTGACAAAAACGCCTTTTTACTGATAAAACCAACACATTTCAGCCCTTTGCCTCCCTCACCTTAGCCTTAATCAAACCCTGATGAAGGCTAAGAGTCTAAAAATAAAATAAAAGTTAGTGAAAGTTAAACTCAGAGTGACTGCTTCCTTCCTACGTCACTCGTCAGTACAATGCAGTGCAATTTAATGAGTATAGACCAACCCGGATGGAGGATGGCACTACCTACAGTAGTCCTCTCACATTATCCTGACAAAGAGAACAGCATTTAATATTTCAAGACTGTCCTTCCTTGTAACCCCCTGAAGGTTTCATGAGGTATTAGCGGTGCCTGGACTCAGTGTATCGCTCTGGGGGGTTTGAAGCCAGATACAACATCTGCCCGTTGTTTACACCTAACCTCTAAATTGCATTTTTTCTCCATTTGAGGTTTTCATGGTGTTCTCCTTTTAAGGATTGGACCCTTTTTTAAAATTTTCGCCTAAATTGACTTACCCAAATCTAACTGACTGTAGCGCAGGGCCTGAAGCAAGGATATGCATATGCTTGATACCATTTGAAGGGAAACACTTTGAAGTTTGTGGAAATGTGAAAAGAATGTAGGAGAATATAACATATTCGATCTGGTAAGGATAATACCAACAAAAAAACATGCGTTTTCTATTTTCCATCATCTTTGAAATGCAAGAGAAAGGCGATAATATAATATTGCAGTTTAGGCACAATTTAGATTTTGGCCACTAGCAGTGTGTGTGCAAAGTTTCAGATTGATCCAGTGAAGCGTTGCAATACTGGACAATATTTTGTATAAATTCTGCCCAAATGTGCCGAATTGGTCAATTGATACATTTTCAAGTACATAACTATAGAGAACATACAAAAATGATATGGTAATACAAAATGTAAGTTTACACACTCCCAGGAATGTCATACATGATGGATCATTATACACTTATACACTAACTTTCACACATCTAGATGGCCAGGTGTGGAGCCAGAGACAGCAGGGGTTCAAACTGTAGAACCCAGTTCCTACATTTGAATATAAAAATTGATTTTATCAAACAAAGCTCTGCTACATTTTATCTCTGGGACCCTCAGGATGACAAATCAGAGCAAGATTACTGAATGTAAGTACATTATTTACCTTCAGAGGTGAATGTATCAAACCAGTTGCGGTGATAAAAGTTTTTTGTTGTTGTGCACTCTCCTCAAACAATAGCATGGTCTTTTTTCACTGTAATTGCTACTGTACATTGGACAGTGCAGTTAGATTAACAAGAAGTTAAGCTTTCTGCCCATATTAGATGTCCTGGAAAGTTTGATGTTACTTACAACGTCATGGTAATCACATTAGCGCATGTTAGCTCAATCATCCCAGTATAGGGACACTAATCCCGTAGAGGTTCATGGGGTGGATTTAACTGAACAATACTGCAAAGTCACGAGGAACTATACAAGGAACCAACAATGAGACCTCAGTTAATTAATGAGGCAATTGCTGAATTGTAATTGAAAGTCTTCTCATTACATCCTTGGATTATTAATGAACCGATCACACAATGACAGTAGTGTGACTGAAGTGGGCCTGTTAGGGGTTAAAACATAGGCCAACACTTTGTGGTTGTGGTTAGCTAGGTACTGTGTGTAAATTTCAGAGGCAACATGTTTTGCTCTAGCGACGAGCTGCCCCTCAGCTTTCCCACGATACCATTTAACTGTAACCATTACGAGTGAAAACGCTAACCTGACCACAGGCAAGTGAATAAATACAACTCTAACCCACACCAAACATTTTGAACTACATTCACATAATCAGAGCCTGTTTTAATAATATTGCATACATGCAATTTTGTTATTACCCCAAACCCAATACTTCCATTAAGCCGTATGAAGATCGAACCTGGGTATTGTATTGTGTAAACAAAAGTCAACTTGGAATGATTGAACCCAGATGAGAGTGGACACACATCCAGGGAGATTACTTAAGGAAGTTGCCATAGATCTGTGTGAAAGGGGTATTAAGCACTCAGTCTTCCAGATGGCTGCTCTGCAAAACCTATGCACAATTACCTTCCGACATCTGGGGCCCATATTAGACCCCCTCCCCCCTCTCTTCGACTCTCTTCTCTTCTTACATCAAGGTTTACCTTTCTCTCTTTCTACTTTTTCCCCCAGCTTTCACAGACTTGCTGCTCTCATTTTCCTCTCCTTTGACTCCTGCCATAACACTTGTCCCAGAGCAGCAATAATATAGCTACTTTGCTATTCAAATGACAGTGTTATGTTTTACATTCAGTATGTTTCTAGGGACTTTATGTGTCCATGTTTGGCTGCATTGGTAATGGAAATGAGGGAAAGATTGCATTATCTCTGGATAAATCTATGTTCTTATCACATGGACATTATTTATTTATTTGGGGATTTTTTAAAATCTTATTTGGTAATTGTTTTTTTATTTGATTTTGATCTGCATTGTTGGGAAAGGGTGCATGTATTCGGTGCATGTGACAAATAAAATGTGATTTGATAATTCAATTGATTCACTGAACTACCTAATTTAGTTGAATAATTTATTGTATGCCGGCGTCATATACAGTGCCTTGCAAAAGTATTCATCCCCCTTGGCGTTTTTCCTATTTTGTTGCATTCCAACCTGTAATTTAAATGGATTTTATTTGGATTTCATGTAATGGACATACACAAAATAGTCCAAATTGGTGAAGTGAAATGAAAAAAATAACTTGTTTAAAAAAAATAAGAAACGGAAAAGTGGTACGTGCATATGTGTCAAGTCCTGACCATAGTAAGATGTTATTCCCTATGGTAGAGTAGGTCAGGGCGTGACAGGGGGTGTTTAGTGTTTTTCTATGTTTTGTATTTCTATGTTTAAGTTCTAGTTTTCTATTTCTATGTTGTTGTTTTTTGGGATGATCTCCAATTAGAGGCAGCTGGTCCTCGTTGTCTCTAATTGGAGATCATACTTAAGTAGGGTTTTTTTCCACCTGTGTTTGTGGGTAGTTGTCTTCTGTTTAGTTTCTGTACCTGACAGAACTGTGCGCTTTTGTTTTCTCTTTGTTATTTTTTTTGAGTGTTCTGAGTTAAAATAAATATTCATCATGAGCAATCAACATGCTGCGCTTTGGTCCCCTCTCTACGACAGCCGTTCCAATATGTATTCACCCCCTTTGCTATGAAGCCCCTAAATAAGATCTGGAGCAACCAATTACCTTCAGAAGTCAAAGAATTAGTTAAATAAAGTCCACCTGTGTGGAATCTAAGTGTCACATGATGTGTCACATGATCTCAGTATATATACACCTGTTCTGAAAGGCCCCAGAGTCTGCAACACCCCTAAGCAAGGGGCACCACCAAGCAAGCGGCACCATGAAGACCAAGCAGCTCTCCAAACAGGTCAGGGACAAAGTTGTGGAGAAGTACAGATCAGGGTTGGGTTATAAAAAAATATCCTGAACTTTGAACATCCCATGAAGCACCATTAAATCCATTATTAAAAAATGGAAAGAATATGGCACCACAACAAACCTGCCAAGAGAGGGCTGCCCACCAATACTCACGGACCAGGCAAGGAGAGTATTAATCATAAAGGCAACAACGAGACCAAAGATAACCCCGAAGGAGCTGCGAAGCTCCACAGGGAAGATTGGAGTATCTGTCCATAGAACCACTTCAAGCCGTACACTCCACAGAGCTGGGCTTTACGGAAGAGTGGCCAGAAAAAGCCATTGTTTAAAGAAAACAATAAGCAAACACGTTTGGTGTTCGCCAAAAGGCATGTGGGAGACTCCCCAAACATATTGAGAAAGGTCAGAAAGGTATTCTGGTCAGATGAGACTAAAGTTAAACTTTTTGGCCATCAGGGAAAACGCTATGTCTGGCACAAACCCAACACCTCTCATCACCCAGAGAACAACATCCCCACAGTGAAGCATGGTGGTGGCAGCATCATGTTGTGGGGATGTTTTTCATCGGCAGGGACTGGGAAACTGGACAGAATTGAAGGAATGATGAATGGTGCTAAATACTGGGAAATTCTTGAGGGAAACCTGTTTCAGTCTTCCAGAGATTTGAGACTGGGACCGAGGTTCACCTTCCAGCAGGACAATGACCCTAAGCATACTGCTAAAGTAACACTCGCGTGATTTAAGGAGAAACATTTAAATGTCTTGGAATGGCCTAGTCAAAGCCCAGACCTCAATCCAATTGAGAATCTGTGGTATGACTTAAAGATTGTTGTAAACCAGCAGAACCCATCCAACTTAAAGGAGCTGGAGCAGTTTTGCCTTGAAGAATGGGCAAAAATCCCAGTGGCTAGATGTGCCAAGCTTATAGAGACATACCCCAAGAGACTTGCAGCTGTAATTTCTGCAAAAGGTGGCTCTACAAAGTATTGACTTTGGGGGGTGAATAGTTTTGCACGCTCAAGTTTTCTTCTTTTTTGTCTTAGTTCTTGTTTGTTTCACAATAAAAAATATTTTGCATCTTCAAAGTGGTAGGCATGGTGTGTAAATCAAATTATACAAACTCCACAAAAATCTATTTAATTCCAGGTTGTAAGACAACAAAATAGGAAAAATGCCAAGGGGGGTGAATTCTTTCGCAAGCCACTAATACCATTTATTAAAGGTAACATTGCTTTACAATCAACAATTGTATGTTACAATCATTAAAACAACATTCTGGAAGATTAACCAATTACTAATTTCAATCTATTTTATGGATTCTCAAGCATTGGTTTATTCTGGTTACAAAACACTGGGATCTGAACGTTGAGGCAAACCAAATAAAATAGCAGAAAAACTCTCAAAGGGTATATAGTAAGACAAATACGCTTGGGTAAGGGTGATTTGGACTAAAAATAAAGACAGAGGCTTGAAGCAAACACGTCCTGTTTATGCCTCGGAAAAGAAAATAATAAAACATTTCTCAGTCACAGGAGGTTACATCTCCTTGTGATGATTATAGGAGCCAGAGGAGTAAACCTATCCCAGGAAAGTTTACCATGGCCCAGATAGCACAGGTATCTGTCCTTACCATCTAAATTAAACCACAGAGAAAAAGTCTGCATGATCTAGCATTGTTTTTAGGTTCTGGTTGATAAACAGCGCACTCGAAAAGTTTAGTTGACTCAAAGTTCTTACTCAAGTTCTTACTCAAGTTCTTACTCAAGTTTACTCTTTGCTTAATGTGTGGTTTTAGGATAGCTGGAACATTCCAATCGAGGACCATGGTACCCCTGAGTTGATAAACACTAGTCAGAGTTTGTGAGTTCCACAATGATACATTTTCTTTAGAACTGGAACCTGGAACAGGAGTGTCTTCACCTACAGGAGTATTGACCCTGCTGTTCCCTGATGGCTTTCATGAAAATGGGACATTTATTCTTAGATGCTTTAGGGAGTAATTGAGCCACATGTCGTCAGCATTTTCATCTCAAACACCTTCCTTTGCCTTATGTTTCAGTGCAAGCACCTCACAACTACATACGGATTTCAAACATCTACATCATTGTCTATCTCTGTAATCACTAATGAAAGGAAGAATACAGAACAGACTGTAAAGTGTAAGATCGATTTCCTTCATTAAACAAGACAACCAGCATATCGTATGCCACTGGAGACATATTATATTAAGCTTAACGAATTGTGTAAACATTGAACCATTCCGAAATATTGAATTATTACCCAATATTGAACCATTATTTAATATGTGCAAATACCAGATCCTAATGTGATGAGTCTGATGTCTCGTATAGATCAAACTTGGATATGCTTAAAGGGATGGATCAACATATCTGTTAATAAACCAAAGGCCAGCAGCCAATGGCAATGCATGCTAAGCTCAGCATGCTGAGCTCAGTTGCTTGTGCTGTTCATGTAGGGATGTCGAAATAAGCTCCCTCTTACCAGGGTTGGGTTACTCTAAAATAGCTTTTACTCTTTGTCTCCTTTCCTTTACAAAAACAGATACATAAAACTGTCACTCTGATTTCATTAAACCTATCAGCTGAGGAAAGGGGATGAATAGAGTGAACTGTCTATGACTGTTGAGACATGGCACATGTGTCTATTTCCAGAAATGGGATAGGGAGTCTGTCACGTGAATCACTGACCTTTGACCCTCGACAGGGGCAAGAAGTAGGGAATGTGAAAGGCCAAGGGCAGAGTGCATAAATTATCTCTAAAGGAAATTGGTCCCAAGTGCTGGAAAAATCATTCAAAGAGTAACACATTGCCCATATCCTCATAATACCCCATTGGAAGTGGATTGAAATCCAATGGAAACCAAGCCCAATCTGATTGACTGTCATTTTACACCATTGGAATGCACCATGTAGGCTAGTTGAGGTGCTTCAGCCACATACTGCAGAAAAACAACACTGAAGTAGTCAGGTTATTGTTATATTTATGTCAGCATTTAATAGATCTATTAGACATTTTAATAGATATCTTCTCGACCTTACAGTATAATAGATCTACTAGACCTTATAATAGATCTAGTGGACCTTCTAATAGATATCTACTCGACCTTTTAATAGATCTACTAGACCTTAGAATAGATCTTCTAGACCTTAGAATAGATCTTCTAGACCTTAGAATAGATCTTCTAGACCTTAGAATAGATCTTCTAGACCTTAGAATAGATCTACTAGACCTTATAATAGATATCTGCTAGACCTTATAATAGATCTACTAGGCCTTAGAATAGATCTACTAGGCCTTAGAATAGATCTATTCGACCTTAGAATATATCAAATTGGCCTTAGAATAGATCTACTAGACCTTAGAATAGATCTACTAGGCCTTAGAATAGATCTATTCGACCTTAGAATATATCAAATTGGCCTTAGAATAGATCTACTAGACCTTAGAATAGATGTACTTGGCCTTAGAATAAAACAGGTCTCAAAGGACCTACAAGGTGTCAAATGACCGCTTGTGCACATTGCTGAAAGTTGCTTAAAGTGGCTTCATAACATCCTCCAATGAGCAAGTCTCAGGTACAGTAGGATTTTTTCTGTGTCCTACAATTGCTTTAGAATATGTTCTAGTAGCTTCGATGAGATGATTTATGCATGCAGGCCCAGTTCAGCAGAAGAGATGACACCAAGTGACAGTCCACTCTATGACTAATGCATGAGTCACACCAAAGCATGTTTATTTAAGTCAGTGTAAATGTGGGCTTCTCTCATGTTGGGATTGGTTCATTTACAACAGGAATGGGCAACTTTGATGAGGAGCAGCAGTGGCTCGAGGGTCTGCATACCCACATAGCAGTCAGCGCCAGCCCTAGCCTTTTGGAGGCTCTAAGCCAAATGTTGTTGGGAGCCCCAAAAACCCTGGGAGCCCAAAACATTTGTGTGTCCCCCTCTTGACAGTGAAGATATATATATTTTTTTACAATTTGACAGTTAATTTACTGCAATATTATTTTTGTTGCCAGGGTGCGTAGAGAAAATGTTGCAGTTTAAAAGCAAGTTTACTGCAGTTCTACACATCTTGCCAAGGGGTGGGGAGAAGATTTTGCAATATTATAACAAATTTCATGCAATTCAGCTCATTTTGACATGGGGCCGAGAAAAAAATGCAGTTTTACAGGTTATTTCCTGCTTATTATACACATTTTGCCATATGGTGGAGACAAATGTTTGCAGTTTTAATATGATATCTGATGAGCAATGGGGCCCGCCCTGTCAGTAAATCAACTATAATTACTAAATGTTTTGATAGCTGGTCGCCAAGACTAATTAACCAATAAAAACATATCAAAATATCATTAATTGGGGGGCTGTCAGTAGCTAGGTTTCCATCCAATTTGCGACAGATTTTCATGATAATATTCTAAAATTTACCTAAAACGATATGCGCATTTTCTTTGAGAGATATTAGATACGATGGATATTATATCAATATATACGCAAAAAGGCATTTCCACCCCCATTTCTTGCATAATGTATTTTATCGACATAAACGATCCCACCACGTTGAACAATAAAATTGTCTGTCAGCATTTATAAAATTGTAACGACATTTCATGTTTCCATCAGCCCGGTCATGACTTTTTTAATGAGTCAGGTAATTTAATCCGCATGAAATGGCTGCATGGAAATGTGCTTAGTGACTGAGAAAAACTGCTGATGAATTTCATCAGAAAATAAATTATTGTAAAAATAGATACTTTACCCAAAGCTTAACATTGGCTATTATTTCATTGTTGTCTCTCCACAGCCACTTGTACGCTACAACCGGTAACGGTAAGCAAGTCTATTACTACCCCTGTATGTACCCTAGCCTACTCTGGACGGAGGCCAGGTACAGAGTCCTTCATGGGAACTTCCTGGTTGTGTAAACTTTGGGCAATGGGCGCCATAACTCATGTTTGAGGGAAAAACAGATCAGTCTCCTGGCTGTGACTTAAACCAGACCCCACCACTCCATATGACCACAAAGACCCACTGTCGACTGTAAACATCGTCCGTTTTTAGAACCGTTATTAACAGTCGACATGAACCAGAACGCGGTTTAAAACCTTGTATAAGGAAGGGTACAGTCTGATCTGATCTGTGAAGCACTATTAGATCCTGTTTTAGTATTGTACTGGCACTTTAGAAACAGTTATGATAAAATCAGAACTGTCATCCAATGGTGATGAATGCAAAGGGAAATGGTTTATTCTTGAGGTTTGTAATGATTGTTGCTTTAGCTATTTAAAGGTGCAATCAGCAGTTGAAAAAATAACTAAGTGGTTTTCCCACCTCTGTTTTAGTAAAAAGCTGATGGAAGGCTTGTAGAAATGTAGACTAAGCACTCTAAAATGTATAAACAGAGCTATGGACTGACCATCCAATATACAGTGCCTTCAGAAAGTATTCAAACCACTTGACTTTTTCCACATTTTGTTACGTTACAGCCTTATTCTAAAATGGATTAAATAAAATAAAAAACTCAGCATTCTATACAATACCCCATAATAAAAAAGCAAAAACAGTTTTTTTGAATTTTTGCAAATGTATTAAAAATAATAAACAGAAATACCTTATTTACATAAGTGTTCAAATCATTTGCTATGAGACTCGAAATTGAGCTTAGGTGTATCCTGTTTCCATTGATCATCCTTGAGATGTTACTAAAACTTGATTGGAGTTAACCTGTGGTAAATTCTATTGATTGGACATGGTTTGGAAAAGCATACACCTGTCTATATAAGGTCCCACAGTTGACGCTGCATGTCAGAGCAAAAACCAAGCCATAAGGTCGAAGGAATTGTCTGTGAAACAACTTCTTCACCACTGAAAGTGCATCGACTATCTATAATGAAAGCATAACAATTGTTGTTGTCCTCTAGGTTTACGATAAGGCAACAAACGCATATACACACACACACACACACACATACACACACATTACCACAAACACCCACAAATGTACCCACAGACATACAGTGCCTTCAGAAATTATTCAGACCCCTTGAGTTTTTCCACATTTTGTTTAGTGACAGCCTTATTCTAAAACGGATAAAATTAAAATAAATCCCCATCAATTTACACATAATACCTCAAAGGAATTGTCCGTAGAGCTCCGAGACAGGATTGTGTTGAGGCACAGATCTGGGGAAGGGTACCAAAACATTTCTGAAGCATTGAAGGACCCCAAGAACTCAGTGGCCTCCATCATTCTTAAATTGAAGAAGTTTGGAACCACCAAGGCTCTCCAAGAGATGGCCGCCCAGCCAAACTGAGCAATCGGGGGGGAAGAGCCTTGGTCAGGGAGGTGACGAAGAACCTGGAGGTCACTCTGACAGAGTTCTAGAGTTTCTCTGTAGAGATGGGAGAAACTTCCAGAAGGACAACCATCTCTGCAGCACTCCACCAATCAGGCTTTTATGGCCAGACGGAAGCCACTCCTCAGTAAAAGGCACATGACAGCCCACTTGGAGTTCACCAAAAGGCACCTAAAGACTCTCAGACTATGAGAAACAAGATTCTCTTGTCTGATGTAACCAAGATTGAACTCTTTGGCCTGAATGCCAAGCATCACATCTGGAGGAAACCTGGCAACATCCCTACAGTGAGGCATGGTGGTGGCAGCATCATGCTGTGGGGATGTTTTTCAGCGGCAGGGACTGGGAGACTAGTCAGGATCGAGGGAAAGACGGAGAAAAGTACAGAGAGATCCTTGATGAAAACCTCCTCAGACTGGGGCGATGGTTCACCTTCCAACAGGACAACGACCCTAAGCATACAGACATGACAACACAGGAGTGGCTTCAGGAAAAGTCCCTGATTGTCATTGAGTTGCCCAGCCAGAGACCGGATTTGAACCTGATCAAACATATCTGGAGAGACCTGAAATAGCTGTGCAGCAACGCTCTCCATCCAACTTGACAGAGCTTGAGAGGATCTGCAGAGAAGAATGGGAGAAACTCACTAAATACAGGTGTGCCAAGCTTGTAGCATCATACCCAACAAGACTCGATGTTGTAATCGCTGCCAAAGGTGCTTCAACAAAGTACTGAGTAAAGGGTCTGAATACTTATGGAAATGTGATATTTCAGGGGGGGGGGGTTGTAAAAAATTTGCTAACATTTTTAACACATTTTTTCTTTGTCATTATGGGGTATTGTGTGTAGATTGATGAGGGGAAAAAATGATTTAATGCATTTTAGAATAAGGCTGTAACGTAACAAGATGTGGAGAAAGCCAATGGGTCTGAATACTTGCCTTCAGAAACTATTCACACCCCTTGACTTTTTCGACATTTTGTTGTGTTACAGCCTGAACAAATGTTTCTAATTAAGTAAAAATGAAAATCTGAAATGTCTTGAATCAAAGTATTCAACCCCTTTGTTATGGCAAGCCTAAATAAGTTCAGGAGTAAGTCACATAACTGGTTACATGGACTCACTATGTGTGCAATAATAGTGTTAAACATGACTACCACATCTCTGTATTTTTTAAAACCGGTACCGAGGTACCTTCAGATGAGTCCCGTGAGAGATATGGGGGTCATAGTGTAAAATGGAGAACACCATCGTGTTCGAGAGAGTTTCATCATTCAATATGGGTGGGCAGGTAGCCTAGTGGTTAGAGTGTTGGACTAGTATGCGAAAGGTTGCAAGATCGAATCCCCGAGCTGACAAGGTACAACTCTGTCGTTCTGCCCCTGAAAAGGCAGTTACCCCACTTTTCCTAGGCTGTCATTGAAAATAAGAATTTATTCTTAACTGACTTGCCTAGTTAAATAATGTTTTCGGGATGTCTCATGGTCTGACAAGTAGCTCTGCCACTTTCCGCCGCAGATGTGGTGGATAGAGATGCAGCCCATGCAAGAAAACAACATAAACAGACAGATTTTGATGTGGATTTTTTTATTATGTGAAATAAATTGATGCACGGGTGAGTCAATAGACTCTGAAGGAATAAAGTATGGTAAAAAAAACACTGCAACACAAGCCAAAGCATAACACAATGCTCTCTCAAAATAACTTAGCCCTATTTTTAGGTTTTCGTCATATTTTTCATTTAATATGACACATTTAGTTCAGTTTACATCCTGAGCTCAATCGTCATCCCAATTTTTTGCTGATGACATAACTGTCAATTTGCCATGCCCTAGCCATCTTGTCTATGGTGGATTCTGGAACAGAAGCCTGAGTCTCACTATGGCATTTCCTGTGAACACTGGTGCCCTTTCATTCATAGCAAATTAACTTTGAAATCAACAGCAATGATCTGCGGTCATCTGTGTGACTGCATGAGAAAGCCCCCAATGCTTATCACATCAAAAGAAGGGGAGTTCCATAGACAGACAATGGAATGGAATATCCTATCATGACATATAAAGTCTAGTGTATTGATGTGATCTCAGAATAATTACGTATTGATGTTCATTGTTCTCAACGTGAAAAAAGTAACAGAATAATCTACTAACAGTAATGCATTGAGTAGAAACTGCAATGAACAATGACCAGTTTAGTGATCTTCTAAACGGCAATGAACTTATTAAATTGATCTTAAGTATTTGCCTTTTGGGGACAATCAACTTTCATTTAATCATGTGATGTGACGTCCTACCTTAGAACACTACAGAGAACAGCAGTGTTTGATACAGTATGTAAGCTAATTCTTAGCCGCAGTCCCCGGTTACGTATTAAGACCATATGAGAATGACAAAGGGAGATATTTTCCTCAGTCTGACCCATCAACTGACTGGTGTCTGCTCAGAGGGACACTCCAGGGGCATTGCCGAACGCTGGCATGACAAGTATTGTGCAGATCGGCAGTTTTTGCATAATTGCCCTGGAATGGTCTAAATGACTTGTGCTCGCCATGAATATCAATGTCAGCCATGTCAGATGATATCAGATCTGAGATGGCTTGATTTGTGTCATCCCACTGCATAATTAAGTCAAGACGTGACTCTCTGCTGGACTGGAAGAGGGATGTTGATGCAGACCTATGACATGACATGCATCTTATTATATTATGTAGGATTTATAATAACCACCTAATACTGCTACAGTTTGTGTACTTTGAGACATTACGCTGATCATTTGCATATAGTCATTTTAAGGACTTAGCTTTCACTTATCAGTCAAATCAAGTTCATATCTTTGGGACAAAATGTGAAAAACATGTGATTTGCATTAATCAAGAATAGAATATATTCGTGGTTGCCACGGCACTGTGAGGTCGCCTAGGCAGAGAGCTCTGTAAATATTGTACATGTTTTTGTTATTGAAGTGTTTTTTTATTAATTCATGAATTAATTACATTCGTAAAGCACTTTCATTATACAGAATAATCTCAATGTGCATAAAATAAAAAATAAAAACCAGATTGAAAATGTTTCACAACTAGACAGGGAAAGTGACACAAAGAACACAGCTGACACTACAAGGGACAAGGACACCAAGGAGCTTGGCTATCAACAGAAAGTCTTTCAAAAGAGAAAGATCTTTAGGCTTGTTTTCAATGAGCCTAGAGTCTGTGGGTCCTGCAGGTGGTCTGGGAGGGCATTCCAGTGTCTGGGAGTCTTGCTGCATTTTCTAAATGATCTTTTTTGGGGTTTGACTGCTCTGGGGTTTGATCACTTACATTGTGTGGTCTTGACTCTCAGAATTGCAGAATTGGGATGAAAGTCTACCTTTTTGGCTTATAACTAGCTAGCTATCTGGCTGTTTGGTTGTTTTGATTTAAAATAATGCAGCCCCAGCTATTTTGTTTCATCTGTCGGGAAGAATAACAGTCAAGGACTGCATGCTTTGTCCAGAGGTGGCAGAGGCTCAGGGGCTGATCTTAACCACTGCCAGGATATAGTGGCTTTTTGTGCGCTTTTCATTAGCCGTGTCATCGCCCAGGTACCTGCTACATGTTCAGACAAGGAGGACCAGTATCTACGGAGGAGCGGCTCCTATGGCGGAACTGACCGTCGGAGAAGGAGTTGTTGTGCACTAATAAAGAGCTTCGGGCCTGTTTGTCTGACTCTTTCTTTCTCCCTGGCTTTACCATTGATGCCCCATCTGTTGAAGCTACACTTAATTTCCAATCCAACCTACCTCCCAGCCTTTTCATCATATGAAGCCAAGTAGAGACATTGAAACCATAAGGTCAAAATTGAAATGTTTCCTTGTTAGTTTTGCTCCATGCACTTTAGGGACCACAATGGAAATAAGCCTTTGACTTTGTGTTATCCCTGTCACGTTTTTAAAATGTATATACTTTGTGTATGTTTTAAAAAAAACTGCAAATACACTCAATCAAAAAAAAAGGTTTCTTTTTGGGACTGGGAAGCCAAGGGTAGACTTAGAACCAGTGCCTTTTGAATAGTCTGTTCATGCCAACTCTCAACAAGCAAGGCTACAGGTTCTGGCCTATTTTCCTTTTGACTTCTTAAGTGGAATACATCATGCATTCATGATTATAACAGTAGGGCTGATCACACACAGTCTTAAAAGGTTATCTTCATCTGTAAACAATAAGCAATTCTAATTTCATATTGTGATATCAAAACACTTAGGTGAGACTGAAATAAGCAAAGCCAGAGAAAGTAACCATCTTAATTCTGTTGTGCCTTTAAAAGTATAGACCAAAGCTGCCTTGAGCTTTTTATAGTCATTCTATAGAGTTGTCATTGCAGTGATTTTGTTAGATGTTCAAATTAACCGAGATTGTCCATCTGCAGAAACTAAACCATATCTCCAGGGAGATGTTTCTACCTTGTATTATTGGTTCTGACAGTATTTCAAGGGAGATTCACTGCCTCCGTTGTTATTTTTAAGTTAAAATGAAAAGTTAGGACCCTGTTTTTCGCCCTCGGTTCAAATGTTGGGTACACACTATCCCTCTCCGGGTTAATTGCATAGACAAGCACACAGCGTGAAACTTGAAGAAGTATCTATGATTTTGGAGATCTCGTCCTATGTCAGAGTTTAGGAACAGTGGCTTTGAAAGTGATTAATTTTTGTGATGGATTCTACTGTTTCACAGCAGTGTGGATGAGTCCCTTGAAACCCGCCATAGCAATGTTCACGCGGTAACTATTCTCTGTGCGCACACACTTCTTGTAGGTTTGGTTCATAAAACGGGTAAACACAATAATATATGCTGAGATCGTGAATCAAATATTCTAATTGGCTGAAGATTAGGTTAAAATGTCTAGTAATTATTCATATTTAAAATGCATACAGTACACATCTTTCCCTATAAGCGCAGCAGGGACAAGACATTTAGCTACATGTAGAGCATGATGAAAGCTTAATGAAGGAATGTAATCCTTACAACGTTATAACTTACAATTGTATGGATAGTGTCCTTTGGCCAATATTATGTAAGCTTGTTTACCTGTCAACTTCACGCTGTGTGTATAGTTATATAATGCATGCATTATGAATATACGCTGCCTTAAGACTTTTTCAGGTGTAAAGTGTTCCTCATTCTGTCGTCTCACAGGCCTTAATAGTGTCTTTCAGGTGAATTATGTTTTGAACAAGCAATTCATAATTCATTGCATTTTAAGTTAGAACAAGCTGTGATAGCCTACAAAGAGAATTGTGTATTCTCAATGTTCATTTCCTTCCAAACCTTCATTTAAGACTTGTTCGGGGGGCTTTTGGGTCCTGGCAGACTGGTAAACTTAAATGTTTACAAAATTCTATTTCATTTACTGTCATTTACTTTTCAGTCAAAAAAATAGCAGCTTTCAGTGCTAGCTTTTGAACAGTTAACAGTGTAAATGAATGGTAGCATATTGTGTAATCGTATGAAACATACAGAGTCATTTCAGCCAACCACAACCACAGTGATACTGATTTTTATCCATGGTAGTCTATATATTATATGATGGGGTTTTTTGCAACCAAGATCAAGGTCCTTTTTCATTGAGCAACACAACATCAGTTTAGCATCACAATTCTGAGGTGGAACAGAGTAAACCCTGATTTAATTAGCTATGGATTAAATCCTGTGCAATAGAGATACATAGATAAAGGAAAGCTATGAAATGCACGGTCCCATTTATCATTAATGTTGTCACGGGCGTCATAGGGATTAGACCAACATGCAGCGGGAATGTGTATACTCATCTTCTTTTGAATTGGCAGAACGAAGGAAAAACCATAACAAAAACACATGTATACAACAATAACGATGATAACCAGTCCTGTAAGGCATATAGCTATACAAGGAACAACTACCCACAAAATCCCACAGAAAAACACCCCTCTTAAATAGGACCTTCAATTAGAAGCAACGAGGAGCAGCTGCTTCCAATTGAAGGTCAACCCCATTAACTAAACATAGAAATAGAAAGACTAGAACGAACATAGAAATATACTAACATAGAACATTAACCACAAACCCCGAAACACTCTAAACAAACACCCCCTGCCAAGTCCTGACCAAACTACATTAACAAATAACCCCTTTACTGGTCAGGACATGACAAATGTTGTATATTTACAAACTGAAATTGGGGGCCTCAGTGAGCAATGAGCAAAATACACTGGACACGTGCCATCCAAAATTTGTGCAAAAACTGAACTGTAACGTCAACTAGTTGAAGAGTACAGTAGACCTGTGTTGACAACTCAAACTATTAGTAAAAGGGAAATGTGTAACATGCATACCAAACAGGTCTGTGTAAAAAACTCTGTATGCTTCTCATATGTTCAAGAATATCTCCATAACTGGAGTGATTAGTCTTCAATACAACTGACACATCAAAAGCAGTTATATAATACATGAAAGGAAGATATACAATACATATCAAAGCATGTTATACAGTACTCTACACGTGCATTTAAAATGTAGAACCATGATAAGCTATACTACATATCCTCCCTTCTTCTTCCCCTAATAAGTCAGTCCAGTTTCTCTGGAGTAGCTGGGCTGACATGTATTTTACATGATACATGTTCGACGAAGTGGACACCAACCCCCCGCAATGCATATACTCTAAAAGGCGAGACATGGCCCCAGCATACAGTAGGGGCCTCTACAGCAGATTAAACATGACATCTTTCTCATTGCTCATAGCATTTGTGCAGTGGATCACGTGTCAAGTTCCCATGGAGCGTTGGAACCTTTAATGTCACAACGTCAGGGAGAATGGACGAGAACCAATAGGAGCCTAGATCAGGGATGGGCAACTGGCGACCCCCCTTTTGAAGGCCCTCAGATCACCCCGCCCACCCCCCAAAAAAAGTATATATATATATATATATATATATATATATATATATATATATATACACACAGTTAAAGTCGGAAGTTTACATACATTTAGGTTGGAGTCATTAAAACTTGTTTTTCAACCACTCCACACATTTTTTGTTAACAAACTTTCTTTTTTGTTAACAAAAATAAAGTGGTGATCCTAATTTTTACTAGGATTAAAAACTGAGTTTAAATGTATTTGGCTATGGTGTATGTAAACTTCCGTCTTCAACTGTATTTTGGAACTCAATCGGGGTCCCAACTTACTGTTGCAAGTTAGAATAGTAGAATAATAGAATACACAAGGTGCAATTTCGACATTTTGTTGTGAATCCACAGTTTTTCTCTTGTTATGTCAGTCACTGACAGTCACTCCATTAGCCAATGTCAGCTAACGCATATGTGGGAACGCAGACCCACGAGCAACTGTGGCTCCTCATGATGAGTTCCGATTTTTTGTGAACCCATCAAAGTTGCTAATACTTCTGATACTGCATTGTCGAGGGAGCTATCACGCTGTAAACTGTGTATGTGAGGAATACAATTTGATTTGATTTGATTAAGTAAAGTCGAGGGAAAGACAGTGCAATTGCTGCCATTTCCCTCAGCCCCATCTCGGGTTGTATTAATCTACTGTTTAATAACCTAAGCTAATGTGATTAGCATGAGATTGTAAATAACAACAACAAAAAAATCCCAGGACATAGACATATCTGATACGGGCAGAAAGCTTAAATTCTTGTTAATCTAACTGCACTGTCCAATTTACAGTAGCTATTACGGTAAAATTAAACCATGCTATTGTTTGAGGAAAGTGCACAATTATGAACTTGAAAATGTATTAATAAACCAATTAGGCACATTTGGGCAGTCTTGATACAACATTTTGAACATATATGCAATGGTTCATTGGATCAGTCTAACACTTTGCAACAAAATCTAAATTGCGCCTGGGCTGGAATTTGGCTAATATATTAGGACCTTTCTCTTCTATTTCAAAGATGATGGTACAAAGAAAAATATAGGCAGAGTTGCAAAGAAAAAGCCGTATCTCAGATTGGCCAATAAAAAGAAAAGATTAAGATGGGCAAAGAACACAGACACTGGACAGAGGAACTCTGCCTAGAAGGCCAGCATGCAGGAGTCGCCTCTTCACTGTTGATGTTGAGACTGGTGTTTTGTGGGTACTATTTAATGAAGCTACTAGTTGAGAACTTGTGAGGCATCTGTTTCTCAAACTAGACACTCTAATGTACTTGTCCTCTGGCTCAGTTGTGCACCGGGGCCTCCCACACCTCTTTCTATTCTGGTTAGAGACAGTTTCCGCTGTTCTGTGAAGGGAGTAGTACACAGATTGGTACGGGATCTTCAGTTTCTTGGCAATTTCTCGCATGCAATAGCCTTCATTTCTCAGAACAAGAATAGACTGACGAGTTTCAGAAGAAAGTTCCTTGTTTCTGTCCATTTTGAACCTATAATCGAACCCACAAATGCTGATTCTCCAGATACTCAACTAGTCTAAAGAAGGCCAGTTTTATTGCTTCTTTAATCAGAACAACAGTTTTCAGCTGTGCTAACATAATTGCAAAATTGTTTTCTAATGATCAATTAACCTTTTAAAATTAGAAACTAGCTAACAACACAACATGCCATTGGAACACAGGAGTGATGGTTGCTGATAAAGGGGCTCTGTATGGAGATATTCCATACAAAATTTCCAGCAACAACAGTATTTTACAAGATTAACAATGTCTACACTGTATTTCTGATCAATGCGATGTTTTTTTTAATGGACAAAACCCCAAACTTTTGAACGGTGTTGTAAATATCTGGGAGAGCAATGTCAGAGCGGCGTAGACTAAGATAGAGTGGAATAGGATATTTTTCAGCTGGAGTGTATAAACATGTCAGAAATATCAAGAACTTTCTCTTTAACTTATCCTCATTCAAGACAGAAGCCATAATATGCTCAATGATTGCATGATCAACATTTAGTTTGTTGACTTTAGGTGAGTGGATTTTGGATCTATTAACATGAAACCTAAAGTGTAGAGATTATGAAGCAATTTGCCTCTGGGAATTTATGCTTGTTTTATGGGTATTTTGGGGAAGACAGGATTAAGCTTTTTCCTCATTGCTTGCATTGAAGATTAGCATGTTGGAGTCGTGAGTTGGCCAATCTAATTTGATTTACATAACATCAACTTCATTTTTTCCAATTTTGTAAATATTCAAATATGCATAATATTTCATCACAATCAATTAACCACAAGATTATTATGACACGCCTTTAAATATACCCTTTTTTCCCCTGCAGAAAAACATGCTTAAGGCTTAAACAGAAAAAATTGACACTTTGAATTTACACTCATTTTAATGCGTGAACAGCCCTCAAGGGTCTAGTCCCTGAGAACATACTTAAACTCTCGTGTATCTAAGTGAGTTGCATGAGAGACTATTAGACAGGATATAAGGAGTGTTTACTAAGATTATGTTGGGATTAAGCTCGTATTTAGTTTCAGTTGGTTATGATTGGAGATACAGGATTTATCCATATCATGTTTCTCCTGTATATGTGCACTGCTATGTGCAACATGCTTACTACAGAGGTACTTCATCTTTATAAGTCACACATAACCATGGTCCAATTACATTACACACATTTACCACAATGCCACACAATACTGTAATTGTACAACATACTCTACTCTAAGAGTCACTTTCAAAGCCACACAACCTTGTAAGACTATTGCAGACACAAGGCTGTTGGTAGGGGATCAACATTTCTATTCTCCCCAGTGAAATGCAAGCCTCAAAAGTGGTTGCTGGAAGGTGAAAGTCAAACTGAAAATCATTCCACAGGTTCGGGAGCTGTTGGGTATATCAAAGCTCTGTACCTAGGCGGTGGCACGAAAGAGATACTGTTTCATTGCTGAGGTGTCATCTTTGTTCCAGATGATCAGGTTTTGAGGTGTATTATTGCACTCTGTGGTTTAATGGTTTGGTGAGACTTGATTTGACCCAACATGACTGAGGGGGGTTCATTTTGGGTCAGATCAAGTCTCATCAAGCCATTAAACCATAGAGGGGGGTGTTAAGGCACATTTAACTGTATTGACTAAAATGCTATTGGTTACCAACAATCTGTGTCTTTCCAGAATGTTACATACGTTCCATAGTGTGGTTGAATATCAACCTAATTTTACTTGGTGTGTGTGTTTCTGTGTGTACTGTGCATTCGGAAAGTATTCAGACCCCTCGACTTGTTCCACATTTTGTTATATTACAGCCTTATTCTAAAATTGATTAAATCGTTTTTTTCTCTCATCAATCTACACAATACCCCATAATGACAAAGCAAAATCTGCAAATGTATTATTTGTTTTTAATTACGGAAATATCACATTGACATAAGTATTCAGTCCCTTTACTCAGCACTTTTGCTGAAGCACCTTTGGCAGCGATTACAGCCTCGAGTCTTCTTGGGTATGACGCTACAAGCTTGGTGCACCTGTATTTGGGGAGTTTCTCCCGATCTTCTCTGCAGATCCTCTCAAGCTCCGTCAGGTGTGATGGGGAGCGTTGCTGCATGGCTATTTTAAGGTCTCTCCAAAGATGATCAAAAGCAGAGGTCTGGGCTCTGGCTGGGCCACTCAAGGACATTCAGAGACTTGTCCCAAAGCCACTCCTGTGTTGTCTTAGGTCATTGTCCTGTTGAAAGGTGAACCTTTGCCCCGGTCTGAGGTCCTGAGCGCTCTGGAGCAGGTTTTCATCAAGGATCTCTCTGTACTTTGCTCCATTCATCTTTCCCTCGATCCTGACTAGTCTCCCAGTCCCTGTAGCTGAAAAACAACCCCACAGCATGATGCTGCCACCACCATGCTTCACCATAGGGATGGTGCCAGGTTTCCTCCAGATGTGACACTTGGCATTCAGTCCAAAGAGTTCAATTTTGGTTTCATCAGACCAGAGAATCTTGTTTCTCATGGTCTGAGAGTCATTAGGTGCCTTTTGGAAAACTCCAAGCGGGCTGTCATGTGCCTTTTATTGAGGTGTGGCTTCCGTCTGGCCACTCTACCATAAAGGTCTACTTCGTGAAGTGCAGCAGAGATCGTTGTCCTTCTGGAAGGTTCTCCCATCTCCACAGAGGAACTCTAGAGCTCTGTCAAAGTGACAATTGGGTTCTTGGTCACCTCCCTGACCAAGGCCCTTCTCCACCGATTGCTTAGTTTGGCCGGGCAGCCAGCTCTAGGAAGAGTCTTGGTGGATCAAAACTTCTTCCATTTAAGAATGATGGAGGACACTGTTCTTGAGGACCTTCAATGCTGCAGACATTTTTTGTCACCCTTCCACAAATCTGTGCCTCAACACAATCCTGTCTCGAAGATCTACGGACAATTCCTTTGAGGTATTATGTGTAAATTGATGGGGAATATTTTTTTTTAATCCATTTTAGATTAAGGCTGTAACTAAAAATGTGGAAAAAGTCAAGGGGTCTGAATAATTTCTGAAGGCACTGTATGTCTGTGCGTGTGTGGGTGGGTATATGTGTGTGTGTGTGTGTGTGTGTGTGTGTGTGTGTGTGTGTGTGTGTGTGTGTGTGTGTGTGTGTGTGTGCATATGCATTTCTTGCCTTAGCGGTAACCTAGAGGACAACAACAATTGTCGCGCTTTCATTATGGATGATCGATGCACTTTCAGTAGTGAAGAAGTTGTTTCACTTCTTCCACAACATGCCAGTGATACTGTCAGTTGTCAACATAGTAATACACCTTAATGCTGCTCCTTCAGATAACAGTGTTCCAAACTCAAGGGTATTTAATGAGAAAAACATCAGATGAAAAATGCTGCAACACATCTAAGAACATAAGTCATCTTTACTTCTGCTCGCCCCTCAACAACAGTGGTGTTGGAGGTAGACAGTTGACTTTCAGAACAAAAGCACAACGATTCAAGAAGTGATTTGAAGGATAACTAACATATTCAAAATTCAAAATTGAATTTACATACCAGACACAAGTTGACCATCACATGCAGTCAGTCTTCTTTGCTGGGAAATTACGAATAACAAAATGTGGCTATGGTGCATAAAATCATCTTATGAATATAACATACTTGTATTGTTTGCTTGCAGATACATTTTTATCTCTGTACATCTAGCCTATGGGCTATGTTTTGTTGCTAATCTGTGACGAGAGGTCAAAAGACAAACTCATGTTACACTATTTAGTACAGATTGAGGTCCACGCTAACGGCACTGAGCCTTCGGTCTACTGTACCTAAATTCACGTACACTGTGCACACCTAATTGCCAGGGTCAGTCTTGTCTGATTCGCAATGCAAATCTAATGCACTGTGACTACTCATTTGGACTAGAGGCTGTCCCCAGGACTCCAGGTCAATCAAGACCATTAGCATGAGAGACCAAAATACCCAGATGGAATACCCAAGTAAGAAGCTCATGATTAGGAATGATGTCTTTCTGTTGTTGTTTTTCATCATACATTAGGTCATTCAATTTGGGTTTATTGGGTACATTACATTGTATTTTTGTTGTTGTAAGTTTACAAATCCATGGTTTGTTCATCTGTCCTTGTTGAGATCAAGTAGCAGTCAGGTCATGGAGTTTTTGCTGAGCTTGCACTAAAGCCAAAATCCTCAGTCATGCTGACGTCTCTATACACCATGACATTACAGAGGGCCTTTTTTTTACACTGGCACTAGTTTGAATGCAAAGCTGAAAGTTAGCCTATTGACTGGAGGGACTGAGATCTGGCCGGATACTCTCCTGGCTGCACTGCATCACGTCCTCTTTGTTTTGCTTTACGCCTTATTTGCATAGACTGAACAAATAGTACTATGTGTGTCAAAACAAGTCAAACCTGAATAGCATGGTAATTATTTCTTTTCTTTAATACTTCCTCTTGCACATATGTTAGGTAGAATACTAATTCCAACACAAAAGTGAGGAACATTGATCGATCTCTCGAAATTCAGCTTTATCTTTTTTTCAACTCTGGATATCCAGCACCAGACCAGTGTCTACATATGTGAAAAGGGTGCGTTTCTACGATCTGTGGTTAAAAAGATGAGGAGAAAAGTCAAAAAAACATCACAGTGTAGGATTAAGTGAAAACAAAACGGTTATTTTCAAAACCTGCAACAGGTTTCTAGCCCAGTGAGGGTATTTTCTTGCACCTGGCGTCACTGCGAATCTCATTGGGTTTGAAAATCAATATTTTTAAAATGTTGAAACTTTTGATGATGTCATCAAGTAGAACTTTAGAACTTTATATTTTTTTCTACATTAACTTAGAAACGCTCAGTTTTCACGTGTTGACAGTGGTATTGTGCTGGAGATTATGAAAATTAGGTTTAAACGTGGTGGAGTTGACGTATTCTCTTATCTAGACTCTTATAATCAAATCAAATTTTATTGCTCACATACACATGGTCAGCAGATGTTATTGCGAGTGTAGCCAAGTGCTTCTAGATCCGACAGTGCAGCAGTATCTAACAATTCCACAACAAAACCTAATACACACAATCTAGTAAAGGCAAGGGATAAGAATATATACATATACATTATATGGATGAGCAGTGACAGTGGCTAAGATGCAATAGATACTGTAGTATAGAATAGATAGTGTGAGTATACAGTAGACATTATATACATATGAGATAAGTAATGCGAAATATGCAAACATTCTTAAAGTGGCAATATGAAAGTGACTAGTGTTCCACTCTTTGTGCGTATGAGTTGCTATTGCTGCCTCATCTGTCCATGATGCATCCTAACTCTCCTCCCTATGACACCTAACATAACTTGTCTCATTATTCTAATCAAGGTGGGTCATTCAAATCGATGGGCGTGGACACTTGGGAAGGAATCCAGGGCAGAATGACACAATCACTATTTCAAAGAACAAAAGTTCCGATTGCCAATTAGAACATTTTAATTCGCTTTTTAAAAATACTTTAGCCTTTTTCAAAATCAGCTCGACAACATAGTCCAATTCTTATCAAAAGTCAGTCAGAACTGTGTCAGAAATACTCCATCCCAGGGTGGTGAGAGACTCGAGGAAAAAAAACTTGAGCGAGCTGGAGAGGGGTTGTATTTCTCAGTGAAGTGTGTGCTCTCTTTTCCAGTGTGTTTGGGGACCTGACAGATTAAAGACCTGTATTTATAGTTGGATATCGGTAGTTTGGAAATGTTGCAAAGAAGACACCCTGTGGTGCAGAATGATAGCTGCAGAGGGACACTCTGGCCAGCAGAATGTCTAAAGTAGATCTTTACTGACAGTAGATGGTTCTGGGATTGGTGGCTGGTACCTTCTATGGTACTATCTAAGAGACCTTTGAAGAACAGTGCCAGAGAAATGGGCTCAATGTGTTTGACCAAGCTGGTGTACTGCTTGCGTCATCTGTCGTATCTTTATTATGGAGTGCATACATGTTTAAGATGCATGTTGATGTGAATTTTGTTCCCCAAAAGATATGTAGAATAAATTATCAAGCACTCTTGAGAGTGCAGGCCTTTGTTCCAGCCCAGTACTAATATACCACCAACTTTTCAGTTTAATAAGATGTGTTGGTATTGGGCTGAAATAAAAGCCTGCACACCTTATGGGGTGAATAAAACAAATGTTACGTCGTAAGCATGTTTAATTCCAACATGTATCATTTATTTTGTGTAATTAAAGTTTAAAGCCGTGCCCCAAAAAAAGATAACAAATGTTGTAAAGCAGAGAATAGACTTTGGTTTATTGAATAATTCAAGCTAATGTCAGACATATAAAATTCTGAAAGAACACCAAATGTACATCAGGACAGCAATGTCCTATGGACGGTGTCTTGGCATACTGAATTGGTGGATTTGACTCATGTACGTTTGACTTTGTTTATTATTCAAATATATTTCCATTTTAGAAACTGTGGTTTGCTATTTCCAGAGCAAGCCTTACCTTTCTTCTGCTAGCAGCCATTTTGTATAAATTGTGGCCCTACCAGAGCATTCCTCATTATTTTACTGAAGAGGCTTTCTCGGAGCGTTCATGGTTGGCTATACGTTCTCAATTATAGGATTTTTATGACTTTGCTTTTTTATATGTCTGCATTTACGCACTCAACAGTAAAACCAACACTAGGAAGATTTAGATTTTTGCAATCTGGGTGAAAACATGTCATGGCTCTGAACCACTATGTCTAGTAAACATAAGGCTTGCAGATGGTCCTGAATGTAGGCAGTTATAGTGCATGTAGCAAGAAAAGGTCTTGATTTTGATGTAATTTTCAGTTTTGTTTGAAGAATAAGATCCTGTTATCTTTGGTGTGTGTGTGTGTGTGTGTGTGTGTGTGTGTCTTTGATCTAATTACAATAGCCCTATGATGACTGCATGCTGCAAATGTTAGCCCTCCATTGTCTCTGCACTGCTTGTGTTGGCTTCACCGTTCCTCACACTCAGCACATAAGCTGATTTTCCAGCACAGAAGAAATTAAGCTGAGGAAGATTTGGCTGTTCAGTATCTTTTTGACTCACATTTCTTTCCTTTCAGGCACAGTAAACCCCTCCTACAATACAGACTGATTCATACCCTGCCACCCTCTGTAACCCATATGAAGCAGCATTGAGAAAGACACCACACTTACGGAGCATGGAAACTACCAGTCTCAGACATGTCTGTCTATACTCTAAAATGTGCTTTCTGTGGCAGTAATATTTTGGACATTATGGAGTTCAAGGGTGTAATGGATGTTTTGAACTGATTATTCGAAATGTTGCATTATATCCTGACTTTCTATGAATACATTACTGAACTTCTGAACATTTAGTGATGAATTCATGCATCATTGGACAGCATGCAGATACTATCAATTCAATTAGCTGGAACATGAAATAAGACTGCTTTGCATATTACTTTCAACTTCACTATCTTTGCTAACATCTACAGCAGAGTAGTCTTTACCACTAACGTCAAACTAAAGTGTGTGTGTGTGTGTGTGTGTGTGTGTGTGTGTGTGTGTGTGTGTGTGTGTGTGTGTGTGTGTGTGTGTGTGTGTGTGTGTGTGTGTGTGTGTGTGTGTGTGTGTGTGTTGGTAGAGCATGACGCTTGCAACGCGAGGGTTGTGGGTTCGATTCCCAAGGAGGACCAGTACAAACTTGTATGCACTCCCTACTGTAAGTCGCTCTGAATGAGAGCGTCTGCTAAATGACTCAAATGTAAAATGTAAATGCAATATTTCTGCACACATGCCTGCCTGAGTGTGTATGGGAACTTATGGGGCCTGTGCCAGGTGCACACTGTAATTGTGAAAACGACATAACTTCTATCTTGGTCTCATAACAGAGCTGAGACTGCTTGGCACCTTCTGGCGCTTAACAATTCATGTTTACACAGGACAAGACAATTTATGGCCTAAGATTCCTAACTTTTTGAAAAGGGTGTCCGCAGACATGGGTGTGCCACAGCATCACAAACTACAACACACACTTACATAAATGCACACACACACGTACTCACACGCAGGCGCACACACACACACACACACACACATGCACATGCACATGCACATGCACAGAGAGAGAACTGGGTTGATATTGACTTCAAAAGTTTTTTTGCTGTTATTGTGCAATCCTACTTTACTTTATACACAAACAGCTGTTCCAGGACCAGTAGAAAGCAGAGTGCCCACAGACACAGATTTGCCACATATTCACACACTCAGCACACACACTCTGACATACACACGTACACATACACACAAATGCGTGCGCACACAGAGTAATGCAAACAGGTCAGAGTTTGCAGAGCATTAAGCTTGTGTGTATAGCCTTGCTAAGCCTTGCTACTGTTGCCTAAAGTGCAGCTCAGATTCCAAAGTAGAGCAGTTGAAATGAAATGCTGACCCACTAGACTTTGTTGTTTAGGACGAAAGGTTGTGTGGGAAAAGGCTTCCTTTGTAATTTAAACATACGCCCCCACATCCTTCACAAACAAACACAGCTGCAAGTTGTAAATATGTTGCAAAATAACACAATGTTCATTTATTTGTGGGTGCGTTTTTTTTGTTTCATTCAGTGGAAATGGCGACTTCAAGGGGATGAAGCCTCTATCAGCCTCCGAGCCACCAACACCATGTTATTCCTTTGATATGAGTTGGGCTGTATGTTTCCCTGTAGGGTGTATAGCCCTCTGAATGATCTCGGTGTGGGTACTCAAACCACTTTGTGACCAGTGGACTCTGAAACCCCAGCTGACCCAAGTAATGGCATTTTCATGTTCTTTAATTTGAGTGACATAGTAAATAAACAATTCAAGTGGCACCATGCACCTTGTCTGCCCGTCTGCCCGTCTGTCCGTCTGCCCGTCTATCCATCTGCCTGCCTGTTCATTTGAGTGCCCCAGTGTGTGTCTAGTCTATTGGAAATACCTAATAATTTGAGAAGGAATAAAATCAGATTAAGTTTCTGTGTTGCAATTCAATCTGGGTTAATCTCTCGGCCTCACAAATCAGGATGTTATTCTATTGCATTCCTCTATCCCCCCCTTTTATCTGGTGCTTGGTCTCTGCTTGGTGAGAGAGAGCTGATCTTTGGGCTCAGGGAAACAGTGGCAGATGGGCAGCATTTGGTGAGAGATTACAAAGCTAAGGCAGCTGGCATAGCTAATAGGATATGCCAACCATTTCCTATACTCAAACCCATGCAATGTACTGGGTGGTGTGAAAAAGTTCCATGGTGGGAGTCACAAGGCCCATTAAGTCATTACATGCATTTCAATGGAAATAGATTTTTCAAACTTAAAAGAAGCTAGTTCTCCGCACAGCATTATCGCTGGCGTTTTGAATAAACCCTTGTGCGTTAGAGGAAGAAGCATTGAGTAGACCGATCATTGCATGAAATGTACAATGTGTGTAGCTGCTTCATCCTAATTTAACAATGTGCTGTTCAGAGAAACCGGGAAAAAGCCAACTGACATTTACTCCTGAGGTGTTGAACTGCTGCGTTTCCTATAACCACCGTGGTTATCATTTGACCTTGCTGGTCATCTATGAACGTTTGGATGTCTCGAAGAACTATATGGCCATATACTCTCATAAATCGCCATCCGGAACAGCCTGAAGAGGGTGGCAACCCCTCAGAGACTGGTTCCTCTCCAGGTTACTGCCTAGAGAGTTTTCCTAGCCACTGTGCTTCTGTAAATGCATTGCTTACACTTTGGGGTTTTAAAATTTACAGTTCGATTTTATTCATTTAGCAGACACTCTCATCCAGAGTGACTTACAGGAGCAATTAGGGTTAAGTGCCTTGCTCAAGGGCTCATCCACATATTTTCACCTAGTCGGCTCGGGGACTCGAACCAGCAACCTTTTGGTTACTGGCCCAACACTTTTAACCGCTAGAATACCCGCCTCCCCATTGAATGATTGATTGATTAGCCCAATAATTAACCTACAATACACTGAGTATACCAAACATTAGAAACACCTGGTAACACTTTACTTGACACACAGTGGTCATATCCATGTAATAATATGTCATAACACTGTCATGACCCATATATCTACATATATTGCATAACTTTAGGGCTGGTTATGACACCTACATAATAGTGTCAAAATCCACATGTATTCAAATTAGTTTTTTCCCTCTCAAGAACTTTATTTTTGGTTGAAAGTTTGTTTCTTAAATCCTTTCTAGCTGTTGTAATAAATTATTTACAGTCATGTTTTTTTCATCATATTTTAAGTAACTTGAAGAAAAAATTACGCTCTTATGTAGGTTTCATAACCAGCCATAAGATAACAGAGAATCAGACAAATTATGCTACCCTCTGCCCATTGGCTACTTTGCTTATTCAAGCCTGCCTCAAAATACAACACTGCCCCTTTAAGACATAAACTCTTTACCTGCCTTGCTTTTGAAACATGTCTAGAAATGTAGATGTTTTGTCCTCTTGTAGGAAGCAATCACTCCCCTACTGCTGACTACAAATTATTTATAACTGGGCTAATTAACAAAATGTGCACATGTGGCTACATGCAGCTCTCACTTTGATCTCAAAACAAGCGCATCTACTCATGACCGCTCAGGCTGTAAACACAGTTCAGTTCAAGGTAAATGGCACAGATCCATATATAGTAATGGTCGATTTGCATATAGGCCTGCTGCAGCTCTGATTGGCATGCTACACCGGTCTGTGTAGAGTACAGGCTGAGTGATGGTGTCAACGCAATAGGGCTGAGTCGTGCGTTCTGCCTACAACAAAATATCTGATATTTCTTCTGCGCGGTAGCCCGGGGGCTACTCCGCGCCTGCACGCAGCTTAGAGGGAACATTGGTTATGACCGTGTCATAACGTGTTAAGATGGCGCCGAAGAAGATGGCTGACATTTTACATGCCCGTAACCAATTGTGCAATTTTGTTCATTTGTTTGCGTTGTTTGTAACTAATTGTTTTACTTATTTTGTTCATAATGTTGCTGCTACCGTCTCTTATGACCGAAAACAACTTCTGGACATCAGAACTGGGATTACTCACCACGAACTGGAAGAAGCTTTTTCCTTTAACGAGTCCAACGAGAAAGATATACTGCTCTCCCAGGAACAGGCCCAGATCCCACTTATTTGTGTGAAGAAAAGATGGAGGAAAAGAGGACGCAGATCGGGCTGCTTTTTGAGAATCCGTAGGTGAGCAAGGAAACTACCACTGCCATCAATTCTATTTGCTAACATGCAATCATTGGAAAATCAAATGTATTATCTATGATTACGATTATCCTACCAACAGATCATTAAGAACTGTAATAGCTTATGTTTCACCGAGTCATGGCTGAACGACGACACGGATAATATAGAGCTGGAGGGATTTTCAATGCACCGGCAGAACAGAGAAGCTACGTCTGGTAAGACGAGCAGTGGGGGTGTGTGTCTTTTTGTCAATAACAGCTGGTGCTCATTGTCTAATATTAATGAAGTCTCGAGGTATTGCTCACCTGAGATATAGTATCTTCTGATAAGCTGTAGACCACACTATTTACCAAGAGAGTTCTCATCTATATTATTTGTAGCCGTCTATTTACCACAAAAGACCAATGCTGGCTTTAAGATCGCACTCAACCAACTCTATAAGGCCATAAGCAAACAAGAAAATGCTCACCAAGAAGCGGCGCTCCTAGTGGCCGGGGACTTTAATGCAGGCAAACTTAAACCAGTTTTACCAAATTTTTACCAGCATGTCACATGTGCAAACAGAGGAGAAAAAAAACTCTAGACCATCTTTACTCGACACACATTTTCAACCTCTCCCTGACTGATTCTGTAATAGCTACATGTTTCAAGCAGATCACCATAGTCCCTGTGCCCAAGAAAGCGAAGGTAACCTTCCTCAATGATTACCACCCCGTAACACTCACGTCGGTAGCCATGAAGTACTTTGAAAGGCTGGTCATGGTTCACATCAACAGCATCCTCCCGGATACCCTAGACCCTCTCCAATTCGCATACCTCCCCAACAGATTCACAGATGATGCAATCTCAATCGCACTCCACACTGCCCGTTCCCATCTGGACAAAAGGAACACCTATGTGAGAATGCTGTTGACTACAGCTCAGCGTTCAACACCCTAGTGCCCACGAAGCTCATCACTAAGCTAAGGACCCTGGGACTAAACACCTCCATCTGCAACTGGATCCTGGACTTCCTGGTGGGCCGCCCCCAGGTGGTAAGGGTAGGCAACAACAGACCTGCCACGCTGATCCTCAACACTGGGGCCCCTCAGGGGTGTGTACTTAGTCCCCTCCTGTACTCCCTGTTCACCCACGACTGCGTGGCCAAACACTACTCCAACACTATCATTAAGTTTGCTGATGACACAACAGTGGTGGGCCTGATCACCGACAACGATGAGACAGCCTATAGGGAGGAGGTCTTAGAACTGGCAGTGTGTTGCCAGGACAACAATGTGAGCAAGACAAAGGAGCTGATTGTGGACTACAGGAAAAGGCAGTCCGAACAGGCCCCATTAACACCGACAGGGCGGTAGTGGTTGAGAGGTCGAGAGTTTCAAATTCCTTGGTGTCCACATTAACAACGAACTATCATGGTCCAAACACACCAAGACAATCTTGAAGAGGGCACGACAAAACCTTTTCCCCCTCAGGAGACTGAAAAGATTTGGCATGGGTCCCCAGATTCTCAAAACATTATACCGCTGCACCATCGAGAGCAACCTGACCATTTGCATCACCACCTGGTATGGCAAATGCTCACCATCTGACCGTAAGGCACTACAGAGGGTAGTGCATACGGGTCAGTACATCACTGGGGCCAAGCTTCCTGCAATCCAGGACGTATATAATAGGCAGTGTCAGAGTAAAGCCCATAAAATTGTCAGAGACTCCAGTCACCCAAGTCATAGACTGTTTTCTCTGCTACCGTATGGCAAGCATTACCGGAGCGCCAAGTCTAGGACCAAAAGGCTCCTTAACAGCTTCTACCCTTAAGCCATAAGACTACTGAACAATTAATCAAATGGCCACCGAACTATTACATTGACACCCCCCCTCCCTTTTTGTACAGTTGTTTGTTTTGTGCACTGCTGCTACTTGCTGTTATTATCTATGCATAGTCACTTCACCCCGACCTACATGTACAAATTACCTCTAACCTGTACCCCTGCACACTGACTCGGTGCCGGTACCCCCTGTATATAGCCTCGTTATTGTTATGTTATTGTGTTACTTTTGATTATTTTTTACTTTAGTTTATTTGGTAAATATTTTCTTAACTCTTCTTGAACTGCACTGTTGGTTAAGGGCTTGTGAGTAAGCATTTCACGGTAAGGTCTACACTTGTGGTATTTGATTTGATTTGAAGCTGGGTGTCAAGTAAAGTGTTACTGAACACTTTCCTAGTATTAAGTTGCAACATCCCCTTTTTCCCTTCTTTAACCTGTCTCTTCCCCTTCATCTACACTGATTGAAGTGGACTTTACAAGTGACATCAATAAGGGATTATAGCATTCACCTGGTCAGTCTATATAATGGAAAGAGTTCTTCATGTTTTTTCTACTCAGTGTATAGTACCAGTCTCAGTAGCAGACCATCATTATAACCAATGTCGAATATGCAAAACAAAATTCTTTAGGTGTTCATACTTGTTTGTGTGTCCTACAACCAATCACATCTTGTACACACCTCAACGACTAACTACACAAAGGGACGCCACTGTGCTCTCCAATATATCTTGTCGGTGCAGATTAAGTGGTTAGATGGGCAGACCTCAGGAAGTAATGACTGCAATGTATGGAATCTAAGCCAAAGGCAATGCAGCTAGGTGGCGGATGCCCTAAGGCTGTTTCTCTAAGTAAACATGCTATGGAAACCTGGGTCATGAAACCAACAGAGCAGCATTGCTAACAGGCTCGCTTCCCACTGGCATCATTGAGCTCTATGCATATTGTTACCTTGCTACAGCCAGACCAGATTGTAGCCTCTGGGTCAACATATGACCTTATAAGGTCATGAGGGACCTGTTTACACCTGGTTGGTCAGCAAGCCTAACAGCAGGTGTTCCAGGTGAAAGATCACAACCTCTTTGATGTGTTCAACAACCACTATGAGAGAGACCACATGGACTTTTACTTTCAATGGCTTGGGGTGAACTATAATTATTTAAAAAAACACCAATGACTGTCTGCTGAATAAATCTGAATATAATTTATTGATTAAATATCCATGTTTATCAACATAATAAATCTGTTTTTCACCACAATAATAATGTAGGCCTGTTTACAACTTCCCTTTTCTAACAATGTTTATCGGCATCTCTAAATATTATTTTCTATCCTTCGTGTTTTCTGAGAGCCTCAGTAGTCTGATTTACTCAGTAGCGTAAAATGAGATTAATCTGTAAATCGACCACCCAAGATTCCACTGTTTGGAAATAAAATGGTTCTGGGTTTCTCAGCTCGTCTTTGGTATTTGTGCTCTGGTAATTTGGGTCTCTTTATTTGTCTTTATTTCTAAACAATTTACATTCAAGGCACATTTTCAAACAGTTATTGGAATACTTTATGTTTCACTTTCTATGGACTTCTTTTCACTCTGAAGAAGAAATCCTGCCGCTCTGAGTTTGGAAAAGAACACATAATGAGGATAGAAAAGTCAATTTTTCAACAGAAGTGTCCATTCCATTGCCTGTGACAATGCACAGTGAAGAAAAAATAATTAGCCTATTGTTGTCAGAGTAGAAATGCTGGAATCGGTGGATGAAAAACGTCCATTCATTAATTTAATTGGCTGCGAAGAGATACTGGGGAGTGTTGTATAACTTTGTTAATAGCGATACTTGTGCAGTATGGGAAATAGGATACAGTCATTCTTTGCCCATTTAACAGAGAGAGGGAAACCCTAATCACTTTCTAGGATCGGCTTCTATATAGAATTCGGCTGTTGAAATCTGCGGGAGAACCCCTGACTAGCCTACTCTCGCTATTAGACAGAACAGCATTGGTCTACCCCAGAGTGTAGTCTAGTAGTCATTTCAATGTGTGTGCCTCTCCACACAAAAGGCCCCAGTGTTTGACAGAGCATAGAGGGGGCTAACAGCTCACTTTACCAGAGCGGGGGCCTATCAGGAGCTGATTCCAGACCGAGACTCAGAGACAGACAATAGCCCCATCTGATCAAAGCGAGAGGGAGACGTGACACTTGTATTGAAGTCCATGTGTTGTCTATGGCATCATGCCTGAAAGAGATAGGGAACGAGAGAAGGAATGCATAGAGGGTGACACATATGACATACTCGTAAAATGGCTCCCGTCGATCCTCTTCCGAGACAGATATGGGACCCTTGATTGTTGACAAGTGCCATGGATCTGACCTCATGTGACCTCTCAGATTCCACGGTCCACTTTCTAGACTGACTTTAATACTAACACTGTGTTCCATTAGCCTCTTGCAATGTAATATATACTTGACTTGCTCCATTTTGTCCTCCTTCCCTGGCTCTCTTATACAGAGGAACAAAAGGGATCGGATGTACTACAGGTGCCACACTGGGACACAGAAAGATCACATGACTTGTTAGCGGACAATGATGAATAGAAACTGGTCAAACATTCAGCTCACATTTTCAAATAAAGTATATCTTCTTTCAGTAATTCAGTCATTATTTGGAAATGAGCATCACACATGCGGTATACCTCTCCACTTATGGATGTGATTTGGTATAGCCAGGATTTGCCTTCTCATCTCTTCTGTAAAATTATCTTAACTATGGCAAGCTACTTCCGAAACAGCTTAATCCTCTATTGAAATTGGAGATAATCAGTGGTGTATATTCATGGCCGCCAAGGGAACGCCGCCACGCTTTCCCCAAAAACGTAAAAAAATAAACATACAAAATGTATCTTTTGTCTCCCTGTGTTTCCAAATGTTCCTTCAAATCGCAAGAGGCTGAATGGATCTCACAGGCGAAAGCATCCGAGCGAGCGAAACTGCACCCCTCTACCTCTATACGTGTAGGCCGACTATCAGATACTGTCTGGTCCAAACGAGTATGACATTGTTGCCATCCATAACATTGAATGCAAGGAAGCCAGCAAGCATTTGGCCTCCCTTGACAATTTTTTGGGGCCAATCAGCGTTGAGCTAAACTGAGCAAGCTCAACTGTGAATGGTCCTGGTGGGGGGAAAAAAGTGTCAAGGGAAGCTAGCTTGGATTTGGCGTCTCTCCTATGAAATCGCTTTGAGAGCATACGTCATTAACAGAAACATCTTGAATTGATGTATCTTGTTGTATTGCTGTCCTCCGGTGGCTAGCCTTTTCCTAAATTAGCCATGGATGGAGATAGGGATTTGGACTTGTGGTTTTACTTAATTCTCTTACTGCCCAATGACTGTAATGGCGATTCTGATCCAACCATTAATTCATACATTGTTGTGCCCCTGGCCTGAGGGGATGGAAGTTCAATATGTAAAGTAGCTAGATGTAGAAGGCTAATGTTAACTAGCTAACATTGCCCATGAATGAAAGTTAGGCTAGCGAGAAAGCATTTTAGCTAGGTAGCCTAGGACAACAAAAAATTGAAGCGTGTACTGAATGACAGATAGACCGTTTCGTCAACATGAAGGAGAGGAGGATAGCATTGGCGTTTCTCTACAAGTAGGGAGAGTCAACTTATTTTTCTACTTGCATGAACGCGCTCGCACACACACACACACACACACATGTGCGCAAACAGAATTCAGAACCATGGACAGCCACATCATATTTAGCTAATGATGATTGGACTAAATTGTTTAGGGTATGTTTTAGTTGTCACTGTATTAGACTAAGCAGAAGTGATTTGATGATGTTGAAATGCTGAAGTTGAAATGGTGCTGGAATAGTGGAGGCAGCTCCTGTTGTCTTTGCGGCTTGCGGTGACTCTCTGTGGTTCTAAATCAATAGTTGTTTTGTGGTTCAAAAATGTCAGTAAAATTAACTTGCTTAACCATCCTGTAGGTCATGTAACAGTCTGTTAAATGCAATATGTTTTGTGGAAAATATGTTTCTCTCCTGTTTTGGGATGAAACAAAGGTGTAGCCTTTAGGTGACTCAGGGTTGCAAGGCAGTTGGGGGGGGGTTACCGCTACTGGAGATAATATGCAACTTTATAAGGACCATGCAGTAACAATTAGGTACTTCCCTCTTCCGTTATCAAGAATGTATCTGTGCCCAGGGTTGGGTAGGTTACTTTCTAAATGTAAGCTTTGATATTTAAAAATAGGATGCTCAAGGTTATTTGGGGTGGGCAGGCCATTCTCTCCAGATACAGTATGTTGTGTTGTGCTTAGTGATTTATTTTTTGAAGAAAGAAATGCTTCCTTATGTAAACAATTCATATCTAATGATTAAGATGTATTTGGCTTACATGGGCTGGGAAACAATAAAAAACAACACAAAAAAATGTATATTGCTCTGTGTGGCAGCCTAGGACAATTGTCTAGGCCCTGAAGGCTATGTGTACCCATCCGCTAGCCGAGGCGGTGATCCGGTCTTCTGGACAATGCAGATGTTACCACATATCAGAGACAGCAGGCAGGAGGGGTAAGGAACAACAGCTGTGCTGCAAGCAGGGAGACGAGAGTACATTGAAATGGAGAGCCCTTGACCCATCTCTACATCACCATCTTCCCATCACCATCTTCCCCTATGACTTGTTCCATTATATGAGCCAAATATGAGCCAATGTCTCATTCATTGTTTTAACATGCCACTCTATCTACTGGGATGCTGAGGAAGGAAGGTTTGGTAGTTGGGTAGTGGATGAAAGCAAAGTAGACATGGCATATCCCCAAGAACTTTAACTGTGAACTACCGTAGAATGAGATTACTTCCTCCTCTTCCACCCCCTCCCCCCAGCTGTGACTTAACTAGAAGTAGTTTCTCTACACTGAGAGATACTGTCTTTTTTTCTATGCCTTCACATGCACACATCATGGCTGCTGAGTGGTGATTACGATACTTATGGGGAATGGTGTAGGCTGTGGTGCCTTTGAAGGGAAGATATGAAAACTTGTGGTATGGATTAAGGAACTTTTCCATTTTCAACGCATCAATATCTAGTGACCTACTACAGATGTAGGCTCTTAATTTGACCTACATTGTTACAGCAAAATATTCCTGCAGCAACAGGATTTGAACGCTGCTTTATCGTTGGTTAGGCTATTAGCTGACCAAAAGTAGGCTTTATGAAAAGTGAATACTGTTAATATAAACATGTGCTAGCGTGGGTTTTCAATGGAGTTATGTAAATCACAAAGCTCAATGTCAACAAAACCAAGGAGCTAAACGTGGACTTCAGGAGACAGCAAAGGGAGCAAGCCCCCATCCACATCGACGGGGCCGCAGTGGAGAAGGTGAAAAGCTTTAAGTTCCTTGGCGTACACATCACTGACAATCTGAAATGGTCCTACCACACAGACAGCGTGGTGAAGGAGAATGAAGAAATTTGGGTTGGCCCCTAAGACCTTCACAAACCTTTACAGTTGCACCATTGAGAGCATCCTGCCGGGCTGCATCACCGTCTGGTACGGCAACTGCACCGCCTACAACTGCAGGGCTCTTCAGATGGTGGTGCGGTCTGCCCAACGCATCAACAGAGGCAAACTGCCTGCCCTTCAGCACACCTACAGCACCCGATGTCACAGGAAAGCCAAAAAGATCACCTGAGCCACGGCCTGTTCACCCCGCTATAATACGGAAGGCGAGGTCAGTACAGGTTCATCAAAGCTGGGACCAAGAGACTGAAAAACATCTTCTATCTCAAGGACATCAGACTGTTAAACAGCCATCACTAGCCGACCTCCACCTAGTACCCTGCCCTGAACTTAGTCACTGTCACTAGCCAGCTACCACCCGGTTAATCAACCCTGCACCTTAGAGACTGCTGCCCTATGTACATAGACATGGAATCACTGGTCACTTTAATAATGGAACACTGGTCACTTTAATAATGTTTACATACTGTTTTACTCATTTCATATGTACAGTACCAGTCAAAAGTTTGGACATACCTACTCATTCAAGGGCTTTTCTTTATTTTTACTATTTTCCACATTGTAGAATAATAGTGAAGATATCAAAACTATGAAATAACACATATGGAATCATGTAGTGACCAAAAAAGGGTTAAACAAATATATTTTATATTTGAGGGCTCCTGAGTGGCGCAGCGGTCTAAGGCACTGCATCTCAATGCTAGAGGTGTAACTACAGACCCTGATTCGATTGCAGTCTGTATCACAACCGGTCATAATTGGGAGTCCATAGGGCGGTGAACAATTGGCCCAGCATCGTCCGGGTTAGGGTTTGTTCAGGGTAGGCCGTCAATGTACTTAAGAATTTGTGACTTGCCTAGTTAAATAAAGGTTAGATAAATAACAAAAAATCTTCAAAGTAGCCACACTTTGCCTTGATGACAGCTTTGCACACTCTTGGCATTCTGTCAACCAGCTGCATGAAGTAGTCACCTGGAATGCATTTCAATTAACAGGTGTGCCTTGTTAAAAGTTAATTTGTGGAATTACTTTCCTTCTAAATGCGTTTGAGCCAATCAGCTGTGTTGTGACAAGGTAGGTGTGGTATACAGAAGATAGCCCTATTTGGTAAAAGACCAAGTCCATATTATGGCAAGAACAGCTCAAATAAGCAAAGAGAAACAACAGTCCATCATTACTTTAAGACGTGAAGGTCAGTCAATCTGGAAAATGTAAAGAGTTTCTTCAAGTGCAGTCGCAAAAACCATCAAGCGCTATTATGAAACTGGCTATTATTAGGAACTCCACAGGAAAGGAAGACCCAGAGTTACCTCTGCTGCAGAGGATAAGTTCATTAGAGTTACCAGGCTCAGAAATTGGCAATTAACAGCACTTCAGATTGCAGCCCCAGTAAATGCTTCACAGAGTTCAAGTAACAGACACATCTCAACATCAACTGCTCAGAGGAGACTGAGTGAATCAGGCCTGCATGGTCAAATTTCTGCAAAGAAGCCACTACTAAATGACACCAATAAGAAGAAGAGACTAGCTTTTTCTGAGTCTAATGACGTTGGTCTGATGAGTCCTAATTTGAGATTTTTGGTTCCAACCGCAGTGTCTTTGTGAGACAAGTACTGTAGGTGAACGTATTATCTTTGCTGTTGACACGGTCGGTGATTTATTTCGAATTCAAGGCACACTTAAACCAGCATGGCTACCACAGCATTCTGCAGCGATACGCCATCTGGTTTGCACTTAGTGGGAATATCATTTGTTTTTCAACAGCACAAGGACCCAAAACATACCTCCAGGCTGTGTAAGGGCTATTTGACCAAGAAGGAGAGTGATGGGGTGCTGCATCAGATGATCTGGCCTCCACAATCACCTGACATCAACCCAATTGAGATGGTTTGGGATGAGTTGGACCTCAGGGTGAAGGAAAAGCAGCCAACAAGTGCTCAGCATATGTGTGAACTCCTTCAAGACTGATGGAAAATCATTCCTCATGAAGCTGGATGAGAGAATGCCAAGAGCGTGCAAAGCTGACATCAAGGCAAAGGGTGGCTATTTGAAGAATCTCAAATATAAAATATATTTTAATTTGTTTTAACACATTTTTCGTTACTACTTAATTCCACATGTGTTATTTCATAGTTTTGATGTCTTCACTATTATTCTACAATGTAGAAAATAGTCAACATAAAGAAAAATTCTTTAATGAGTAGGTATGTCCAAACTTTCGACTGGTATTGTGTACACTGTATTCAAGCCAATGCCATCCTATTGCTGTATATATACACTATTGAATCCTACGTATTCTACAGATATACTAAATATTCTATCCACATAGTGTCCATCACGTCTATGTCTATACATCCCATCACATATTTACAGTATATTTATACTCCGGACTACGATATTGCTTGTCCTAATATTTATATATTTCTTAATTCCTTTCTTTGTGTATTGTTGTGAATTGTTAGATATTACTGCACTGCTGGACCTAGGAACACAAGCATTTCGCTACACCCGCAATAGCATCTGCTAAATATGTGTATGCAACAAATACAATTTTATTTGATCTGCATTTCCTGTGATGTAGAAGAATTCTCAGCAACAAAAGAGTGATCAAATTAAGATCCTACATCTGTATGCCCATCATAGGTTGAAATTATGTGATATACAGTGCATTTGGAAAGTATTCAGACCCCTTCCCTTTTTCCACATTTTGTTTCGTTACAGCCTTATTCTGAAATAGATTACATAATTTTTTCCCCTCATCAATCTACACACAATACCTCATAATTACAAAGCAAACACAGTTGCCTCCAACATTCTTAAATGGAAGAAGTTTGGAAACACCAAAACTCTTCGTCAAGCTGTCCGTCCAGCAAAATTGAGCAATCGGGGGAGAAAGGCTGTGTCAGGGAGGTGAACAAGAACCCGAAGGTCATTTTGACAGAGCTCCAGTGTTCCTCTGTGGAGATGGGAGAACCTTCCAGAAGGACAACCATCTCTGCAGCACTTCACCAATCAGGCCTTTATGGTAGAGTGGCCAGACGGAAGCCACTCCTTTGTAAAAGGCACATGACAGCCCGCTTGGAGTTTGCCAAAAGGCAACAAAAGACTCTCAGAAACAAAATTCTCTGGTCTGATGAAACCAAGATTGAACTCTTTGGCCTGAATGCCAAGAGTCACGTCTGGAGGAAACCTGGCACCATCCCTACTGTGAAGCATGGTGGTGGCAGCATCATAGTGTGTGGATGTTCATCAGTGGAAGGGACTGGGAGACTAGTCAGGATCGAGGCAAATATGAACAGAGCAAAGTACAGAGAGATCCTTGATGAAAACCAGCTCCAGAGCACTCAGGACCTCAGGACCTGGAAGGTTCACCTTCCAACAGGACAACAACCCTAAGCACACAGCCAAGACAATGCAGGAGTGGCATTGCGACAAGTCTCTGAATGTCCTTGAGTGGCCCAGCCAGAGCCCAGACTTGAACCCGATTGAACATCTCTGGAGAGACCTGAAAATAGCTGTACATTGATTCTCCCCATCCAACCTGACAGAGCTTGAGAGGATCTGCAGAGATGAATGGGAGAAACTCCCCAAATAGAGGTATGCCAAGCTTGTAGCATCATACCAAAGAAGACAAAGTACTGAGTAAAGGGTCTGAATACTTATATAACTGTTATATTTCAGTGTTTTATTTGTAATACAATTGCAAAAACCTGTTTTTGCTTTGTCATTATCGGATATTGTGTGTAGATTGATGAGGGAAAAGTCATTGGGTCTGAATACTTTCCGAATGTACTGTGTATATATGCTTTATGCAAAACAATTACACTACTGTTATTTCAAACTCTCAAATATGCAATATTAACAAATAATCAGCATTAAATCAATCAAGAAAACTGCAATAATGCAATTGAAGTCCCATGGCACTATGGTTTGCATAGACACAGCTGTCTTTTACAGAATATTGTAGTAAATGCTTTCCTATTTGATGAATGGGAACACAACAGTGTGGTTTTGCTGATGATATTGAATGACTTAAATAATCAAGGTTGAATAATCAACCTGTACAGTATTTACAGTATAAATACTGTCTATGAACGACGTCTAATTTCCTTCATTTCCTTGTGACCCCAAAACACAGATTACCTGTATATGTTCTATGCATACTTAGTATGTTCCAAGGAAGCTAAAGGTCGCTGTCTCCGCTGTCTTCCTCTTTCTAATCACCAGTACAATATTTGGTTTGAATTCACTCACAGCCCCCCATATGCCGTCACTCTGACCACTTTGCAATCTACCATTTGACACAGCATATTGTTAAGTCTTGTCTTATTTTTTTGTATCCCTAGCATTTCCTTACTCATCAGAAATCCTCCCATGTTTCTTGATCACAGATGAATCGTCAGATCAAACTAACTTTGCATTCTCTTGCATTCAGTTGGATCAAAGCTGTGATCGTCATCCGAGCACCATCTTATGCAAATTAATTCTGGGATTCATGCCCCCATATAATATGCTACCGAGGGGGAGAGAGGGAGAGCTCTTGAGTCTGAAATGGATTTCACCCTGTCAAATCTGTCTTCATTTTCTAAAATAAATGAAAGCGAGAGAATACCAAAGTATAGCGATATGTCACCATGAGACCAAAGCACAGATGTAGATGTTCCATCAATGATTCATATGTCAATTATATCTCAGATAATTAATGATTATAAACTTTGTAGCTTCGGAGAGATGCTAAGCTGAGAACTGTCTTGAGGTGAAAATGAGCATGCGAGAAGCTTTCATAACAATTGGGTATCATTGATGTGTTACCTGCCTGTCTGCCCTGCTAGCAGCTTGTTCTCTGTCAGATCACATTCATCATTTAGACTGCAGAACCAGTAAGCACACAGACTCATCTGGTAATTAACGCCACAATGAACATGCGATAGAAAGTTCTCTTAGAATAAAGGAAGACAATGCTTAATATTCTTAGGGAAGAGAAAGACTATGATTGAAACGACAGATGAAATAACATCACTCTGTGTTGTAGGCTACTTCAGCATAGAAAAAAAAACATACTCATATTCAGTTTGTATGATCTGAAGAGTTTCGAGATGGGACTAAAACACAGTACTATTTCATAAAAGGGACAGGGATCTCATGAGCGGAAGAAAGCAAGGACTTTCAAATCTCTGTGAAGCGTTTCTTCTTTGAAATTGATGAGCACTGAGTAAAGAAGCACCCTGAAGTCAAATGCAGAGTCTCTGGTAAATACAGAGAGACACTTTGGCTGTCCAGACTTCTCAAAAAGTTTTGAACTGGATCTCCGATTGGGTGAACTAGATAGAAAATAAATGAATATTACATCAATGGGCATTAGTATTTATTACACTGCGTTTGGGACATGATTCCAGAGAGTTCTCTGCAGTTTTGGGGTGAAAAAATATATTAAACTTGGCAGTTTGGATACATTTTGAAATTGGGACAATTTTATATATGCACATATTTCCTCCTTTCAGTTTGCTCAAAGAGATCCACTTGACCCACCCTTCTGAAAGCAGATGTCTTGATGGCGTGTGTGTAGAGGGTTTGGGTATAAGCCCTTTCTAAATCTATGAGATAAATGTCGTCCCTCAATACTCATCCCCTCGTCGTGCTGTGTAATTCCAAACAAATCGAATTACAGTAGATGCTTACAGTAAACATTTCTACACAGTCAGGAACATTTATTTAAAGGCTTAGCGATCATGCGTCTGTGTGCACATTTCGAATTCACTTAGGGTTCATGCCCTGTCTAAGCCTATCTACTATAGGTGATGTGGGTAGTGTGTGCTGGAACATAAGAACCACATTATAGCTTTTCAAAGGCATAGCAGTGTCATTCTACATGTTTTATGATAACTGGATGTCACACATCATACTGTATGTTATGGTGTTGATGGTGTTATGATTGCTTTCAGATGCCGATTGATGTGTATGTTTTCAATATGCATGAATCACATACCGCAATCATCTTCAATCAATGTTTATTTTAGTTCACCTCAAGTAAACAACATCTGCATGACAGTATTGACATGTGGCTAACAGACAAGAGACTGGTTTGAAAATGTGACTGCTGCATTTACACAAGCAGCCCAATTCTGATAATTTTTTCACTGATTTGTACTTTGACCAATTAGCTCATCTCTATTTTAAAAGATTGGTCAAAATACCAATTAGTGGAAAAAATATCAGAGTTGGGCTGCCTGTGTGAAAACAGCCTAATGTGGGCATACAAATTGTCCATCAATCTGTCTTGCCAACATGTCATGTTGGTGCCACCTATTTAAAAGTGGAATGATTCCCACAATTATCAGATTACAGAGTTTGGGTAATCTACAATTTTGGACAGGTGACTAGTAACTGTAACAGATTATATTTAGAGAGTAACCTACCCAACCCAGCATAATACGATTGTTAAGCTTTGTAACATAACTATCATTACTTGTTCATCCTTTTCTTCCACATCATATGTGTACTTAATCCTATCATTACCTGTAAGAGTAAATATCTTCTTGTGTATCTAATTATTGTCAGAAGAAATATACAGCAATATAGAATGCACACCCCATGACGTTAAGTACTTCCATGACAGCACACATTCTGGGTATTTGGAATCTAGGTCAGAAATAATTCAAAGAGTGAGAAATTAAACTGTGGCTTGGCCGTCAGCCTGAGAGTTTGAGGACTTGAAACAATCTCGATTTAGCCTCAGCAGGGATTGCGAACATATCAATCCCACATGTTTTAACGTCTATGGAGAGAAATCAGCTTCATCTGTTTCGTATTCCCGGACCGCAAATTAATTCATCTAAAAATAACAACAAAAGACTGAATGTCTATCAGGCTGCAGTGTTAAATGCAAATAAGTAGCTATATCTGGTACTAGGTCCCGCTTATCACGTTTGGAGCACTAAAAACACACATTATTGCCAAGTTATGAGTCAGTCCACACTTTGGCAAATACTAAGACTTTTTCAGGAGGTATATGTACTAGGCTGGTTAAAGATGCTCTGTTACACAATATTGTCAACATACAGTACTGAGTGAAAAACAAGTAAGCAAAACAGAAATGCCCCATGGGCATATATTTTCCCATTTAATAAATATTCATCAAGCATTTATAGAACATAATGTAATACCTGGAGGTAAGCAATTGGTTAAAATAAGTGCTTTGAAGGTAATAAGTACACATGTGTGTGGTGCTTGTTTAAATTCTGGAAAAGTAAGCAGCTTTACAATAGCTGGGTATTCCCCATAAACAGAGCAACGGAAGCTTGATGGCTCTCAGGTGGCATATGGGCTGATTACTTTCAGGTGACACACACTTCCTTTAAGAAGACACATGGGTATGACAGCCTGCTGCTGACTTTTGTGAAATGTCAGAGCGTACAGGAAGTTATAGTGAGATAGTCAGCTTAGTTTTCTTTGGATGTATTATTTTTTTTCAGGATCGGCCAGCCACATTTTTGAGCTGAGCTGTTTCTCCATACTGCTTATAACATCCCACTGGGCATAGACGTCCGTTTTTATTTATATTTGGTTGAGTTGTAAACTAACGTGAATTCAACATTAAATAAATAAATGTCACCATGTCATTGGATTTAGGTTCAAAGTTGGGTGAAAAAAAAGACGTTGATGACCTATTGCAAATCCAATCAGCTTTCCACATTGATTCAACATCATCACATTGAATTTTGGGGTTGAAAGGACTTGGAAACAACACTGACTCAACCAGTTTTTGCCCAGTGAGATGTTTTAACCATAGAGATGTACTAGAGAGCTCATCTCAATGGCCTCTTCTGTGACAGGATAGGTCATGGAGATAGCCCTCAATGGCACTGCCAATGCTGTCACAGAAGCAGCCATTAAGATGAGCTCTCTAGTACATATCTATGAGCGAGATCTGTCTGGATTGAAGGGTTGGTTTTTGACAAGGCCACTTTCTTTGAAGTGTGACTGGACTATTTTCTTTAATATTTGTATAGTTGTTTATGTAATTCACTGGGATTAGTATGAAAGTACAAAGAGGTATTCCCATGTCATTTAGACTGTTATAGTAGATGCATTATGCCATTTTAATATGTTATTATAGATGGATGCCCTAAGGCAAGAGGGTGTGAGGTGGTGTGAGTCACTCGATGAGTTCATAGGAATACAGTGGCAGACTAGATCAACCACTACAGTTATTTCACAACTTGTTTTCTTTGATTGCAATGACTTACACATAATGATTAATCATGTGAAACAATGCCCCCAGTCTGGTTGTATGATGCCATTGCAAAAGGGATGCTCATTGGTCCATTTCATGGTTGAACAAGAAGCACAGTAACTAGCTGTAGTTTATTACTGTAGGCTAGTTTTAGCTGTTTAGCTAACATGTTGAACATATAGCATGTTTGCCCGTTGCAGTTTGTTACAATAGTTTTCAGTTAATGTTGGACAGAAAGCATGCTAGATAGCTGTAGCTTATTACTGTAGTTTTCGCTATTTATCTAACATAGTGAACAGAAAGCACGGCAGCTCGCTGCATTTTGTTACTGTAGCTGTTACTGTAGCTGTTCCTGTTCCTAGGAGACATAAAAGTTAGATGCAAAATGATGATTCAAGAAGTGTATCAACTTAGCTATTGTTTTAGACTAAACGATTTAGAATGCGACAGTAGATTCATTGAGCTGTGATTGTTTTTGCTCATTGGAAACTTCATTGAGAGGCAAGTTGAACAGACTTTGTCACCGTTAAATAACAAATTCAACCTTCTACATTAGGTCAAGGCAGAGGTAGTGAACCTTTTTGGTAATTCATAAAAAAAAATATGTCAGTATTTGTTTAATGACTTCCCTGGACAGCAGCCAAGCGTTAAATGACAAGGATTAATCTAATTTAAAAAATAATAGTATTGATGGAGCATTAAATCCACTGAGAAACAAGCTCTATACAATCTAAACGCATTAAGTGCCTCACATAAAATAATCGATTCACTTGAAGTTCAACAGGTGATGACCTTACATTTGACATTTACATTTTAGGCATTTAGCTCTTATACAGAGGGACTTACAGCAGCAATTAGGGTTAAGTGCCTTGCTCAAGGGCACAGACAGATTTCTCACGTACAGTACTTGGTCCACCAATACATGATATTGAGATGCAAAGTATGAATGCATAGTGCCTTCTATCACCTTAATGTAAAGTGTTAACCATAGGGTGTAATAATAACTCAAATCAAATTGCTGATCATTTTCAGTAACACATCTGTCCACGAGCATGGATCTAATCCTTATGTCAATCATGTAACCACTGAATCAGACGCATGTGAATGAAGCCATATGGGATGCCTTAAAGAGTGACTACCTCTAAAAAACAACTAATCCCTGAGTGTAAATAGAATCATTTTGGTAATAAAATCAAATCTCATCTGTAACGGAGTTTGGAACCTCAGTGTGTCACAACGAGTAATATTACAACCTATGTGTTGTGATAATTATGTTGTTTGCTCTATAACCTGTTAGTTCACATGCCTTTGCGTTGTGATATATAGGCCTAAGGCTGAGACAATATGAAGACACAGTGGCAGAATAAATTCAACCACACCTGTGTTTCATCACAAAACTGAAGAGCATCATCTATCTGGTGAAGTCCACAAAGCATATTTCATGTTACAAACAGTTACAAGCAAGTTAATGTTTATGACATTTTCAGACTACTAAACAACTATTGATTTAGAACCACTTTCAGTTATCACAAGTTGCATAGAAAACAGAAGCTGCCTCTACTATTCCAGCACCATTTAAACAGAATCAAATCACATATGCTTAGTCTAATGCAGTGACAACTAAAATATACCAAAAGCAATTTAGTCCAATCAACAGAAGCTAAATATGATGTGGCTGTCCATGGTATTGATTTCTGTGCGTGCGTGAGTGCGTGCATGCGTGCGTGCGTGCAAGTATATATTTTTTGGGCTCATCCTACTTGTAGAGGAATGCCAATGCAATCCTCTTCTCTTTCATGTTGTCTAAACGGCCTATGACTCATATGTCAAATACAGTACATGCTTTTAGTATTTGTTGTCCTAGGCTACCTGACTAAAATGCTTGCTCCCTTTTGCCAAGCTCCACGTGCAAATCACCCCTCCACCCACTTCGCTTCCCTTCATTGAATGGGGCTCCATTGTTTCAAGTCCTATATGGATTGACCATGCATCCACAGTCAAAGTTATATGATTCGCATGCCCTGCGGAAAGACCCTAGAATGCAGAGTAGATGGTTGGAGTTTGTCGGTCCCCAAGTCTTCACCAGTTATGCAAGCTTGGTGTGCAACAACCAGTGGTGGTAAGCATAACCAGAGATACTGCAATATAATGACCTCTCTGGTATAACTTAGTTGCCTACATAACCGACGTTGTTAGCTATCTTTTGACAAAGTGAGGTAGGCTACCTAATGTTAGCTAGCGAGGCAGGCTATCGAAAGTTTTCGCTAACGTTAGCATTGATTGTTAGCTAGATAGATACCTCATTAAAACTTAGTTAGGCCGTAGCACATTCATGTTTTATTGTGTATTGCCTAGATACGGCTGGTTATGTAACATCATTTGATAATACTAGCGAGGCAGGCTAGCTAGCTAGCTACAGGCTAACATTAGCCTACAAGTCAGATTTTCAGGCTAGTTCGTAGTTTATACAAGTGTAATCTGTATTGACAAAACTAAATAATGAATGCAGCTATGGTGTTAGCTAACTGATGTCTGTGTCTGACTAATACAGTGAACTAGGAGCATCAAACCACAACAGCGTCACTGGCCTGAATGTAATACAATCTGGAGCTACATTCAGCTACAGTCTGTAAAGCATAGAATTAGGGTTTCCACTAGTTACCGCAGACACAAACTCAACATTGGCTATATTGTAAAAAAAAAACGCTTTTTGGTCTTAGGTTAAATTAACGTAGCAGGCGTCAAAGAAACGCCTGAAACTATCCTGAACAAAAATATAAATGCAACAATTTCAAAGATTTTACTGAGTTACAGTTCATAGAAGGAAATAAATCCATTAAACCCTAATCTATGGATTTCACATGACTGGGGGTGTAGCCATGGGTGGATCTGGGAGGGCATAGGCCCACCCACTTGGCAGCCAAGTCCACCCACCAGGGAGAAAGGCCCAGCCAATCAGAACGCGTTTTTTTCTCACAAAAGGGGTTTATTACAGACAGAAATAATCCTCAGTTGAAGAACTATGCCGCAGATGAAGAAGCCAGATGTTGAGGTCCTGGGTTGGCATGGTTACCCGTGGTCTGCAGTTATTTTCAAAACGACGTTGGAGGCAGTTTATGGTAGAGAAATAAACATTAAATTCTCTGGCACCAGCTCTGGAGGACATTCCTGCCGTCAGCATGCCAATGCACGCTCTCTCAAAACATGAGACATCTGTGGCATTGTGTTGTGTGACAATACTGCACATTTTAAAGTGCCCTTTTATTGTCCCCAGCACAAGGTGCACCTGTGTAATGATCATGTTGTTTATTCAGCTTCATGATATGCCACACCTGTCAGGTGGATAGATTATCTTGGCAAAGGAGAAATGCCCACTAACAGGGATGTAAGCACATTTGTGCACAAATAAGGTTTTTGTGCATATGGGGGATTTATTTTAATTTTATTTCAGCTCATGAAACATGGGACCAACACTTTACATCTTGCGTTTATATATTTTTTGGTGTTTATAGGTCTGGACAATCTATATATCAATACTTATTAAGATGTGATCATTTGAACATGTCGTCACAGGACTAAATTCAAGAAATGTGTAAAAAAAAAAAAATTAACACCATGTGTCTAAAACTCACATTGTAGACAAATGCTTTGGCCAATTTTTGTTGTTGTTGTTGTTGTTGTTGTAATTATAGAGAACAAGTGTACTAAATGAAGTTATACATTTCCGTTATGGACATGAATTGGTTTAAGTTTAATTTCTTGAAGACATGACACATTAATCCAAAATGTTGTTCACTCATGCAAGGGTTATCGCAATTAAATTAATTAATGTTGCTTTAGGCTTGGAAGTTAAACTACAGTCATTTTCTCCGGAAAGAACGCTTGACGGGATGGAAAGAAATGAGGGACGAAGTGAAGCGTAGTCACTTGTTCCTGTGAGCAACTTGGACTGGGTGACATTTGATTTCTACAGCTCTTCATGCACATCAGTCTCTCATCCCTGACTCTACAGAGTGATGCAGTATTATATACTATACAACGTTCACTACCATCTACGTTTTTTATCAGATCATAATGTGAATTCAATTTCGATTTTTAAGTGTAAACTTAGTACATGATTAGATTTAGGCCTGGATAGGATTTAGACTGATGCACAGGGGTCATAACTGCATTGACAAATATGGCAGCAATCTTAGAAAAACCTTCTGTAAGCATTACAACAGCAAACAAGACATAAATTACTCACAATCAAGAGCACTATGAACTAAAATGGAAGAATATAAAAATGTCACTCAGACAATGATCTCAAATTGAGTAATTGTCCCAATTATGCGACTGTTGTCATCATCCAAAGATTATCTACAATTAGTTCATATATTTATATTAAGCCTCATCAGATCAGAACAGTAAGCACCAACTCACAATTAAAAAGTCCTACAGCATAATCTTTAACTGCCAAGAAAGATGCCTACATGAGATAACATTCGACTTGGTTCATTTCAAACATCTACTTTCTGTAACCCAGCGTAACAGAGGAGAAGCATTCCACTGCATTTGAATTGATTGGTCCTTGACCTGCTGTATTCAGAGGCAAGGCTTTTTTGAAAAACATTCTTGTCCGACTCAGCACTTCTGCCGTCTACCAAAGGGCTTTTAAGACACCCGTCAACACACACTGACTGTGAATGACACTGTGAATGCACCCAGGTCACCCAATGTGTTTTGATGGAACATTAAAAAAACACCACGCCTTGTGACTTGACTTCACAACCTATACACATTAAACTAGCAATACTGAATGTGATGTGTATAGAAGGCTGCCTGCCGGCCATGTCTTCAGTATGTGCTGCTTGTGACACCCACCCGTGACAAAGATGGCCTTGAGCTCCTGGAAGAGGCACGTTGCCGGCAGTAAAGTCACTTGCATGTCTGTTCTCAGTGTTTCAGTCCAGTAATAACATTCATAAAAGGGCACAGTGTCGCCTAAAAGGCGATTCCAAGGGCTAGGGGCACCACTGAACAACACATTTCAGTCCCATCAACAAACATGGATTTTGACAATGGTATGTTCCTCTGGTCAGTGTTGGTGGTCAAAATAACTGTGAAATGGTGTTCTTTCCGGAGAGTAGTACTGTTGCCACCTGCATGACTTCTATTGTACATGACAACAGCCAGCTATACCCTCCGAAATGTGAGAACAAATAAGTAATCTCTGGGCTGTTATGCATTTGCTTGAGAAAATGAGGGATACTACTTCTAAAGTAAAGGGCTAAAATAAGTGTGATTGCTGTCTCCGGACAGTCCTTAGGTGGAATTCCTGAGAACAGGAGAACACTAACTGGATATGAAAAGGCGGCAGGCTCATCAACTAAGTGGATATGAAAAGGTGGCAGGCTCATCAGTGACTAACAGCATTTGTGTGAATGTCACTCACTGACACTTGGGTCATGGCACAGCCCTGTTTGACTCGGTGGATGGGTTGAGGGACAGGAACACACAAAGTCATAGTCGCTGACAGGGCTGATACTAATGGGGGATAATCTAATGGTTAACTACCTGCCTCGTACATGAACATATCGTAAGTACGGCACACGCAAATATTACATTAGCTTAGTGGTGCCTTGTAGATAACAAGTGAATAGTTGTGTGGGAACTCACAATACACTACATAAATGCTTGTTAAGAAAATGGTCTCAAAATGAATCCCCATATTGTACATGGATGATTGTAATTTCACAGAACTTTAAACATCAACAATCACACTACACACGTATTAACCTGTGTGCGTATCAAAAACGTTCAAACAAATCAAACTTATTCAAAAACAAACTGTCAAACAAACATTCAGCTCATGTATATGTATGCAGTATCAGGCGAAGAGTTGAAGAGCAAGGCTTTGGTGTCTTTAGGAGACTCTTTCTTTTTCAGCTTGAGGGAAGGTGTTTTGTGTAGTTGGGTACCATGTTATGGTAAGAGGTTCCTTGTGGTGGCCACTTGAGGGATTGCTCAGAAAGTAAACATCCTTGGGTGAGTCTTGTCAGGAATGGCAATGTTCAAGGTTGCCCGGATGGTAATGCACACAGATTCCTTGTCACAGCTGCAAGGCAGACTTCGTCTTGATAAGTAATTGTTGGGTGAGTATTGTCAGGCTTCTACACACATACTTCTGTGACTACACCTCATAGCGCAAAGCAACAGCTCCTTTAATCAATTTGATTACTGCTCATCCTCACAAGAGGAGTGGTTTTGCACAGAGAGGTCTGCCACTTAGGGAACAAAGGATGTTATGCTAGCAGCTGGCAAGATTTAAATGAGAGAAGATGTGCCCCACCGGCCTACTTGAAGATTATGCATAGTAAGCATTAACCTGGGCTTTTAGCCTGGTACAATGTGACCAACACTCACTCAACCCACACAGCTGAGTTCCGGCGACATCTCCCTCAAAGTATTGGCAAAGCGGGGCATCTCCCAGCCTAACAAAGATAATTAGTCATACGTAAAGCATTTCATTTAACCTTTTCATTGGCATTTTCAGTCTTTTTTTTCTCTCGAAGTAAGACATGAATAATATTGGAGTTCCTAGTGAATTTTTTGAATCTTCACATTTTAATGATGTGGAATTGACATGTTGGAATTGCCTGTAAAAGAAAATAACCAAAAGTGAGCAACAACGACTTTCATGTTTTCAAGCCTACTCTTTTCAGAAGGCTTTCAAACTGCAATACATTACCATTATGTACCCAGACAGTAAGTTTGGCTTATTTGCATAATATAAATACCAGCCTGCCTGAGTCCTTGAAATATACAGCAAAATGAGAGGCCATTATCCAGTCGGTGAACAACATTATTTACATCATGAATGCAATTGGTATATTACCTTTAGACATGTATTTGCACCCACAAAATTGAAAGGCTTGACATTGGATCATAATATGAATATTTTAATTGCGAATGACCTCGTTTCCAACACTGAATGTGATGAATCCATGTTAAACCATGTTAATACTTAATGCATGTTTTGCATAACACCAGGGTCTCACTAGCTTGTGAAAATATCAGTACATTTTTCCTCATGTTAAATCGTCACAGAAGGAAATGTTTCTATATTTTATTTAGCAGTTTTAGTGCAACAATGCATTCTATTTTCAGAGGCAACTCTGTTGCTAGCTATGCAGCTTGCATGAGTTAAAATTAGAAGGTTTAGGAAAATGAGCCCATAGTTTTATTACAGTTGTAAAGCCAAAATTCAACAGGTGTGAGAGCGATACCACCTAGTTCAATTACATGTTTTGTTCATTTAAAATGGCTTACTCACATGTCTACTATAGGTGGAAGCAAACTCAATCTAGCCATTTATCAAATAACTCATCAGATATTGCAAATTAAGAAAATATGTATTTAAACTGACAGCAAGACCATAAATTAACCTTAGGGATAAGCACAACAAGAATAGCAGAATGTGTTGTCAAGGCCATATTAAACTCATGGACAGTGAGAAAGAGTGGTAGCTAGCTTCGAGTGGAGTAAATAGCCTTTGGGGCTTCATTTGTTCTCTCATCAGGCATGACTGGACACAATATGGGGAAAGACAGCTGAATTTTGTTGCAAGAATAGGACTATGTGTAACCGCAGCAAAGGGTAATCAGAACGATGTGAATATGTAATGGGTCAAGCAGGGAGAGCTCTGTGATTTTAAGATTTGCAGACACTCTGATCCATAATATTTAGTCATGTTGATGGCTTTGCAACACTGTAGTTAAGTTATTCAGCCCATGTTTTGGTATGCAATCAAAAGCCATTATTTTCAAGTTATCTTTCTTTCCTTAAACAACAAATTAAATTGTAATAGCATTTTTTCCACAGCATCCATTTTCCTACAGAGATGCTTAACTCAGCATACATTATTTGAATTAGTAGGGCTATCATTTCACATCATATGTTATTTACTTTGTCACAGTTCCACATCATATTGTCATCTACATAGTCTATGTCACTACTGTGTACTCAGTTTGTGGGTGGTGGCCAATGCTATCTGTTGTCATATACACTGAGTGTACAAAACATTAGGAACACCTACTCTTTCCATCACATAGACTGACCAGGTGAAAGCTATGATCCCTTATTGATGTCACTTGTTTAAATCCACTTCAATCAGTGTAGATGAAGGGAAGAAGACAGGTTAAAGTAAGATTTTTAAGCCTTGAGACATGGATTGTGTATGTGTGCCATTCAGAGGGTGAATGGGCAAGACAAAAGATTTCGGTGCCCTTGAAGTGGGTATGGTAGTAGGTGCCAGGTACACCGGTTTGAGCGTGTCAAGAACTGCAACGCTGCTGGGTTTTTACACTCAACAGTTTCCCGTGTGTATCAAGAATAGTCCATCACCCAAAGGATATCCAACCAACTTGACACAAATGAGGGAAGCAGTGGAGTCAACATGAACCAGTATCCCTGTGGAATGCTTTCGACACCTTGTAGAGTCCATGCCCCGATGAATTGAGGCTGTTCTGAGGGCAAAATAGGGCCTAAGATTCTGATGCATCCCACAACAGCTAGACATTTGTAACTTATTTTTTTTTTCGTTGTACTATCAGTCTGAATATGAAAATGCAAGTATGTTACATGTATTACGCACATGTTGAGATGCATGAGTAATTTGATCATGCAGTGTTTATATAAGGAACATTCTCCGGTAATGTTATCTACATATAAATAGAAGTACTTTTGTTTACACTATTTAGATCAAATTTCCATTCTCCTGTGGTTCCTCCTTTAAAAGTTGCGAGCTTACACCGCGGGACTTAGAGGTACCCAGCGTCATGGCTTCATTGCTCCAGACCACCACAAGGGGGAGTTAGAGCACTCATTATGCATTTGGGTCACAAGGTTTTTATATGACCAATCATATTGAGTGGTTCCAATGATGAATTTGACGTGAGCCACCCGTCCCTGGTGACTTTCTTCAGCAAAGATGGCTGACAAAACATTATGGTGGAGGGCTAATTTAAGTAATTATATTGTCATAACGAGTCAAGCAAAAAAATTACAATTAAGAGGAATATGTTAGTTAATGTAGAGACAAACGTTGTGCATATTGTTTGTCATAAAGTTAATTTACGAAAATCGCTATTTACCAAGTTTTTTTCAGTCATATCCAATATGCATGTATGTATTACAATTACACTTCAACAGTGTTTACCACTCCTGCTCCTGGGACGTCAATGATTACACATTGTAACTATGCAATAGACTAGAAACATGATTTAAGTAAAGGCTGATTTGTAATTCATGTATACAGAATAAAAAACAGTACATCCTGCCAGCACGCCCACAAGCGAGTGATTTGCTCTGAGACCGGCATAATAATCTAATGAAACAAGCAGGGAGCAGGTTTCGAACCCTCGACATTCTAGCCCAAAGTCCAGCACGTTATCGACTGTGCCCAAATGTATTAATTGGGGTCGGGACCGATTGTGGCTAAAAACACTTTATCGATTGGAATCTTTAACATGTGGAAAGGGGAAAAAGTATTATTATTAGCTTTTCACAAGCGTAGCAGGATGGGCTATTAGCTGAACAATAGACTATTCAACCTTTACTAAATAAATGTCTAATAGCCGAGCTAGGTGTGAAATCCCCCCCCCCCCCCCCCACTTGAGCTAGGTGTGTACCCCCTCCCCAACTTGCAACAAATCATTTGTATCCATCTTTCCACATCTACCTACACACGATTAATGTTCTGAGAAAAAAACTAAAAAAATATATATATATATATACACACACACTACCGTTCAAAAGTGTGGGGTCACTTAGAAATGTCCTAGTTTTTAAAATAAAAGCACAGGTTTTGTCCATTTAAATAACATACAATTGATCAGAAATACAGTGTAGACAATGTTAATGTTGTAAATGACTATTGTAGCTGGAAACGGATTATTTTTATTGGAATATCTACAGTACATAGGCGTACAGAGTCCAATTATCATCAACCACCACTCCTGTGTTCCAATGGCACATTGTGTTAGCTAATCCAAGTTTATCATTTTAAAAGGTTAATTGATCATTAGAAAAGCCTTTTGCAATTATGTTAGCACAGCTGAAATCTGCCGTTTCCAACTACAATAGTCATTTACAACATGTCTACACTGCATTTCTGATACATTTTATATTTTATGATATTTTAATGGACAAAAAAATAGCTTTTCTTTCAAAACCAAGGACATTTCTAAGTGATCCCACACGTTTGAATGGTAGTATATGTACACTGCTCAAAAAAATAAAGGGAACACTAAAATAACACATCCTAGATCTGTATGAATGAAATAATCATATTAAGTACTTTTTTCTTTACATAGTTGAATGTGCTGACAACAAAATCACACAAAAATAATCAATGGAAATCCAATTTATCAACACATGGAGGTCTGGATTTGGAGTCACACTCAAAATGAAAGTGGAAAACCACACTACAGGTTGATCCAACTTTGATGTAATGTCCTTAAAACAAGTCAAAATGAGGCTCAGTAGTGTGTGGCCTCCACGTGCCTGTATGACCTCCCTACAACGCCTGGGCATGCTCCTGATGAGGTGGACAGTCTGTGGTGCAACGTGGCGTTGGTGGATGGAGCGAGACATGTTGTCCCAGATGTGCTCAATTGGATTCAGGTCTGGGGAACGGGCGGGCCAGTCCAGAGCATCAATGCCTTCCTCTTGCAGGAACTGCTGACACACTCCAGCCACATGAGGTCTAGCATTGTCTTGCATTAGGAGGAACCCAGGGCCAACCGCACCAGCATATGGTCTCACAAGGGGTCTGAGGATCTCATCTCGGTACCTAATGGCAGTCAGGCTACCTCTGGCGAGCACATGGAGGGCTGTGCGGCCCCCCAAAGAAATGCCACCCCACACCATGACTGACCCACCGCCAAACCGGTCATGCTGGAGGATGTTGCAGGCAGCAGAACGTTCTCCACGGCGTCTCCAGACTCTGTCACATCTGTCACATGTGCTCAGTGTGAACCTGCTTTCATCTGTGAAGAGCACAGGGCACCAGTGGCGAATTTGCCAATCTTGGTGTTCTCTGGAAAATGCCAAACGTCCTGCACGGTGTTGGGCTGTAAGCACAACCCCCACCTGTGGACGTCGGGCCCTCATACCACCCTCATGGAGTCTGTTTCTGACCGTTTGAGCAGACACATGCACATTTGTGGCCTGCTGGAGGTCATTTTGCAGGGCTCTGGCAGTGCTCCTCCTGCTCCTCCTTGCACAAAGGCGGAGGTAGCGATCCTGCTGCTGGGTTGTTGCCCTCCTACGGCCTCCTCCACGTCTCCTGATGTACTGGCCTGTCTCCTGGTAGCGCCTCCATGCTCTGGACACTACGCTGACAGACACAGCAAACCTTCTTGCCACAGCTCGCATTGACGTGCCATCCTGGATGAGCTGCACTACCTGAGCCACTTGTGTGGGTTGTAGACTCCGTCTCATGCTACCACTAGAGTGAAAGCACCGCCAGCATTCAAAAGTGACCAAAACATCAGCCAGGAAGCATAGGAACTGAGAAGTGGTCTGTGGTCACCACCTGCAGAACCACTCCTTTATTGGGGGTGTCTTGCTAATTGCCTATAATTTCCACCTGTTGTCTATTCTATTTGCATAACAGCATGTGAAATTTATTGTCAATCAGTGTTGCTTCCTAAGTGGACAGTTTGATTTCACAGATGTGTGATTGACTTGGAGTTACATTGTGTTGTTTAAGTGTTATTTTTTTGAGCAGTATATATTGGTCATGGCTCCCGAGTAGCACAGCGGTCTAAGGCACTGCATCTCGGTGCAAGAGGCTTTACTACAGTCCCTGGTTCATATTCAGGCTGTATCACATCCAACCATGACTGGGAGAGCCATAGGGTGGTGTACAATTGACCCAGCGTCATCCGTGTTCGGCCCGGGGTAGGCCTTCATTGTAAAGAATAATTTGTTCTTACGTTACTTGCCTAGTTAAATAAAGGTTCAATTTAAAAAACAACTGGTTGCAACCGCAGCGCAAACAATAGGAAATGAACAGTGGCTGGTGCTGAAAATATAGCTAACTTGATATGCAAGTGTTGAACACCAACAGATGGAGAAAACCTACACCAGTCGAGAAATTCATTTCAACAATAATCTTAATTTTAATTAGACTTTACAAAACAACAAGAGGGCTTAATTGGAGTCTATTTCTTCAGAGCCTAAACCAACATAAAATAACATAACTGGCTGAGGTAGGCTATGAGGCTTAACAGCCTGGTACAAGTAGGATTTTTTACATTAGGCCTACTTACAATTGCAACTGGTCAAAAATGTAGCATCCTACATAAAACAATCACTTAAAGAAAAAAAGTCTGCAAGTTTGATCTAAAACAATGTAACTATTAATTAAAGCTCACATTTGTAAATCCCAAACTGTACAAGTAATTGGAAAGGTAGATACAAATTAAGTGTGACACAATAAAGAATGTAAACAAGATGCTGTGTTTTTATTTACAGTAGTGGACAAAGGGCTGTACAATGGGCCGCACCGTAAAAAAATGCATGGTTGCCATAAAAGCAGTTAGTTAAGCTAGATTCTTAAAATGTGTCACGTGGAGAATGACGCGTTAAAAAGGGCGGGGAACGAGATGGAGTCACAATCCATGCCAGGCACACCTGTGAGCTCTGGAACTCCACCTCCGACAGGCAGAGTCAAGATACGTGGCGTGTTCGTCAGGTATTCGGTTCACCCTGACATTTCCATTCATTTTCTGACAACAGAACTTGACCAACTGCTCACCAGGCACAGCAAGGGCCGCCCGGACCGTTATGCTGTTCTGCTATTCCAAGGTATGTGTAATCGAAATGAGAGACCCAACGAGTGGGCACATAATACATACTGGGATGAATCCCGAGGCAAATGTGGCTTACCAGTGAACCTCCGGGTGTTCATCATTAATACTGTGTCTCAGAAGTTTTTGTCCATGACTGATGCAACCCGAAAAAGCATTAAAGACAGAATTAATGAGTACTTGAGGTCACCGAGAAAGTCTGGACATGGCCTGCTCTCCCTTATGTAAGGAATTAGGCACTTTCTCATGTTTACTACAGTATGTACTGTAGGCTATGTTTACTTGTCACACTGCACAGGAGCCTAATAAACAAATGCAGGTGGCTTCTATCTTCAAAATGCTTTAAATGCCTTATTATTCAAATGTAAAAGCATATACTGTACAGTACTGTATTTCTTCATCAGCACCGTCATGCTTTCATTAATAAAATAATGATAAAAATACTCAAATTATTTGTTCAAATATCCCATGATATTCTTAAAATATGTGTTAACTGAATATAAGCAAGTGATGTCTGCTAAATAATCAAGTTACGTTTCTCCAGAAATACATTCTTCTAAATAAAAAACTGGCTTTATTTACACATTAGTGAGAATGTCTCACTAATGTGTAAATAATTGCCTTTTTCTCACTCACTATAGATTAAATTAAAACGAAATCTCCAAAATATTGGTACTTTTTAAACAAACTAATTATTATTATTAATTAATTTAGAATTATATAAAAGCCCCTTAGATATTTTCAGATATTTTCACAGATCCTAAAGGAAAATGCCCCTTAGATATTAATTTAGAGTCCTCCAAACCTCTAAATGTAATTATTTGTGGAGAGTCACATCATTGAAAAAACTTTATTTTGAGGCAAGCATGGGGACTGGTCTTGATTAATCAATGATATTTTTATTTTCACTTATGCTCCGTTTGGGTATTGGTTAGGCAAGAATTTGAAAATTAGGGTGCAGAAATGTTATGTTCTTAGTGCAACCTTTATTTAACTAGGCAAGTCAATTATGGACAAATTCTTATTTACAAGGGCAGCCTACTCCTTCCTCCCATTGTACAGCGCCATATTTTCCATTCCATTCTAACAGAAACCCTGAGGGTTTCGTTTAGTTTTTTTTCTCTGAATAGAAACACCGTAATATTAGGCAAATTAATTAAGCCATATTTCTTAAAATCAATCCCATACACTATGTTATTACAAATAAGGTTTTAAATTCTCTGTTAATGCCAATATGGAAGACTATCAAATGCTTCTCAAAGATGCCCTCTTGTGGTCAAACTAGCAATAACTTGCAATATCAAAAAAAATGTCTGACAAATAGATAACGTGCCACAGAATGCTGCAGCAGCCCGCAAGGTGTGCCGCAGTAGGACGCAACTTTTAAAGGAGGAACCACTGTACTTAAATTCCTTTCCTGTGAAGAAGATACCAACGTGTCCCGGGGTGTGTTAGTGATATGTAAATAGGTGCTTACATATGGTTGGCTGTGTTCTGTAATACAGTATTTGTACCTAGAATATGTGTATGGTGCAAAGCACAGGTAAAAAATAAAGAAGATATAACAAGTTAAGGAAACATGAAGGTATATCCACACTGCACATTAGCTCATATCACCTCGCAATGTCAGTGATTTAAACCACTATATCATTAGCATTATCAGGAATGGTGTCTGACCAAAGCATGCCACCATGGCTTGAAATACTCCCATCCTCGCTTCACACGTCCCAACCTTGGTATGAGGGAAAATGTTACCATTAATCTAAAAGCTTTTCTTTCTCTTCCACACTTCCTGATTTCCAGAAGGCCACCTCAAACCAATTCCTCATTTGGAATTATGGTATGACACTGGGCTCTGATGTGGTAACTGCCAGACAGCTGTTTTTGCTTTCTGTTTTTTATACTTCTCATTCCTCACTTCCCTCTCCCTGTCATTAAATGTGAAGGGTGGTATAAGGGTCTTCTACCTGTTCATCATTTACAGTGGAAGAATATGTCTACAGTATGTAGTCTGAGGTAGAATAACATATCTACAGTACATAGTCTGAGGTGCCATAGCGTCTATAAAGTATGCATTCTAAGTTGGAAAAACAATATTAACAGTATGTAGTCTGAGGTGGAATAACATGTACAGTATGTAGTCTGAGAGGGAATGACATATATACAGCACATAGACTGAGGTGGAAGAACATACATTGAGTGTACAATGCATTAAGAACACCTTTGTAATATTCAGTTGCACCCGCTTTTGCCCTCAGAACAGCCTCAATTCATCGGGGCATGGACTCTACAAGGTGTCGAAAGCTTTCCATAGGGATGCTGGCCCATGTTGACTCAAATGCTTCCCTCAGTTATGTCAAGTTGGCTGGATGTCCTTTGGGTGGTGGACTATTCTTGATACACACGGTACTGTTGAGTGTGAAGAACCCAGCAGCATTGCAATTCTTGACACATTCAAACCGGTTCCCCTGGAACCTACTGTACTACCATACCCTGTTCAAAGGCACTTAAATCTTTTGTCTTGCCCAATCACCCTCTAACTCCGCCCTCTCGTCAGGGGAAACAGCTGGCTCTGCAATTACTCCTTCTGCAGCTTGAAAAGCCAGTGTTCCTTTGTTAGGAGAGGGAGCTACTTTGTATGTGCTGTGTTGGTTGTTGGTCAGAAAGTGTGGTAAAGAATTGTGTAGCCGCTCCTGCAGAGGTACAGTTGAAGTCGGAAGTTTAAATATACTTAGGTTAAACTCATTTTTAATCCACTCCACAAATATCTTGTTAACAAACTATAGATTTGGCAAGTCGGTTAGGACATCTACTTTGTGCATGACACAAGTAATTTTTCCAACAATTGTTTACAGACAGATTATTTCACTTATAATTCACTGTATCACAATTCCAGTGGGTCAGAAGTTTACATACACTAAGTTGAATGTGCATTTAAACAGCTTGGAAAATACCAGAAAATGATGTCATGGCTTTAGAAGCTTCTGATAGGCTAATTGACACCATTTGAGTCAATTGGAGGTGTACCTGTGGATGTATTTTAAGGCCTACCTTCAAAGTCAGTGCCTCTTTGCTTGACATCATGGGAAAATCAAAAGAAATCAGCCAAGACCTCAGAAAATAATTGTAGACCTCCAAAACTCTGGTGCATCCTTGGGAGCAATTTCCAAATGCCTGAAGGTACCACGTTCATCTGTACAAACAATAGTACGCAAGTATAAACACCATGGACCACACAGCCATCATACTGCTCAAGGAAGACGAGTTCTGTCTCCTAGAGATGAACGTACTTTGGTGCAAAAAGTGCAAATCAATCCCAGAAGAACAGCAAAGGACCTTGTGAAGATGCTGGAGGAAACAGGTACAAAAGTATCTATATCCACAGTGAAACAAGCCCTATATCGACATAACCTGAAAGGCCGCTCAGCAAGGAAGAAGCCACTGCTCCAAAACCGCCATAAAAAAAGCCAGACTACAGTTTGCAACTGCACATGGGGACAAAGATCATACTTTTTGGAGAAATGTCCTCTGGACTGATGAAACGAAAATAGAACTGTTTGGCCATATTGACCATCGTTATGTTTGGAGGAAAAAGGGGGAGGCTTGCAAGCTGAAGAAAACCATCCCAACTATGAAGCACGGAGGTGGCAGCATCATGTTGTAGTGGTACTTTGCTGCAGGAGGGACTGGTGCACTTAACAAAATAGATGGCACCGTGAGGAAGGAAAATGGTGTGTATATATTGAAGCAAAATCTCAAGACATCTGTCAGGAAGTTAAAGCTTGGTCCCAAATGGGTCTTCCAAATGGACAATGACCCCAAGCATATTTCCAAAGTTGTGGCAAAATGTCTTAAGGACAACAAAGTCAAGGTATTGGAGTGGCCATCACTAAGCCCTGACCTCAATCCTATAGAATATTTGTGGGCAGAACCTAAAAAGCGTGTGCGCGCAAGGAGGCCTACAAACTTTACTCAGTTACACCAGCTCTGTCAGGAGGAATGGGTCAAAATTCACCCAACTTATTGTGGGAAGCTTGTGGAAGGCTATCCGAAACATTTGACACAAGCTAAACAATTTAAAGGCAATGCTACCAAATACTAATTGAGCCTATGTAAACTTCTGACCCACTGGGAATGTGATGAAAGAAATAAAATCTGAAATAAATAATTCTCTCTACTATTATTCTGACATTTCACATTCTTAAAATAAAGTGGTGATCCTAACTGACCTAAGACAGGGAATTCTTACTAGGATTAAATGTCAAGAATTGTGAAAAACTGAGTTTAACGTATTTGGCTAAGGTGTATGTACTTCCGACTTCAACTGTATGTGTATGCCGTAGGACTTAGTGTTTTTTGGTTTATTTAAATTGATCACTAAGTTTGGTGAATTATTCTATTTCATTTGTTCCCAGTGGGGGAAGGGGAAGTCACCTTAGGAGTGTTTAGGCAAGAGGCCTGCGGGCATACATATATACCCGTAGTATATACTCTGTCTATGCACACTAGGTAAGACCTGGGCCAGGTGGTGCTAAGAATAGGTAACCAGTGGGTAGGCACGTAAGGTAGGCGAGGGGGAACTTTAACTTTTACTTTCTTTGCTTTGGTTCCATCCAGCCCCTTTTCCCCACCTTACCGTGTGAAGGAAGAATAAATAAACGGTAATATTCTCTCCCTCTGTCATCCTTACCCGCACCTACAATCACATACCTTTTTTTACTCCACGGGGAGTTGAGTTGTAGCAGGGTGTTGCGTTCCCTCCTCCAAGAGGCATACGTAAGACACACATAAACAATCCATGTCTCAATTGTCATGGCCTGAATTCCAAGAAACTGTTTTTTATCCCAAATAGCATCTTACTCCCTATGTGTTGCACTACAAAAGTAAGGCACTATATAGGGAATAGGGTGCCATTTGGGTCACAACCCTGATGTGGCTTATATTCATAGGGACAGTACTCTCCATGTTCTGTCATACACTTTTCGACTGATAGCATCGACTACAGGAAGACAGTACATTGTCTCTGTCATTTAGTGCACCAACATAATGAAAACCTAAAAGCCCACTTAGTATGATGTACAGTATCATACTTAACAGAACCCATCATAACTCAAAAGTACTCTATTTTACCGACTACAGGAAGACATTACATTGTCTCTGTCATTTAGTGCACCAACCTAATGAAAACCTAAAAGCCCATTTAGTATGATGTACAGTATCATACCTAACAGAACCCTTCAAAACTCAGTGGTACTCTATTTTACTGTACACCTGCATTGCGGCAAACATGAACACCAATCACATTATATGCACTCTAGCCAAAACATTATATGCACTCAAAATCATGACATGTCAAGTCCTGCACTCATATGCCAAAACGTAGTCAAGTAAGGATGTCTTCATGTGATGCAGGACTTCACTTCTGCGTTTAACAAGCTCAAATTAAGCATTTCTCTAACACACTCTTGTAGGGCAGCCCATCCCCCGAAGTGAAGCAGAAGTTATGTTGTGCTAACATACTGCAGGTCTGATATCTGATTGGAGGTTAACCTTACCATCATGATATTGGTCAACATCTCCAATTCTGAATCCAAACAACTCAGATGCTTATAAAAGGGTCTTAGATTGATTGTTCTTTATCTTATGTTCCTCACCTTTCTTTCTAATGAGCCATGGCACAAGCCATGGTTTCTCTCTCTCTCTCTCTGAATAATGCTTGTTAGTGCTTTGTAACTTAAGCTTTATGCCTTGTATCTGAACCCATTGATTTGAAAAAGTAATTAAATACAGATGTAAATAGACAATGTTTAATTTCATATTATTGTAACTCAACTATGGTATTCTTGCATTTTAGCAGATGCTCTTATCCAGAGTGACTTACAGTAGTGAATACATACATTTCATTTTCATTTCATGCATTTTTTTTTTTGCACTGGCCCCCCGTGGGAATCAAACCCACAACCCTGGGGTTGCACACACCATGCTGGCGTTGCAAACACCATGCTCTACCAACTGAGCCACAGTTGCATATTGCCATTGATCTTATGTAGTCAAATTAGTAATTTAATGGGCTAATTGCATAGTCTTGTGATGAGTTTGCATGGGCGGTATATATAATATGCATATATGATACGTATTACTGCCAACTGTACTCTCTCTGCACATCCGTCTGTGGTCCTGAGACACCCATGAACACCTTGTGTCTTTGTTTATTTACAATAGGAGGCCATGCCGCATTAGGAAAGATGTGCCCTGAGCTTATGTGCCCTGAGCTTATGTGCCCTGAGCTTATGTGCTCTACAATGCAAGAATGCATACATTGACTCATGGCTATGACAACGACCAGATAGCAGCACCTGTCAGACCAATTGAAGAAAACCCCAATGCGTAACCATATCCCTAACATAGCGGCGTATCTTCCGCAACTCAATTCATTTGCAAAAGAAACATCCCTCGTTGTTAGTCCTTTTATGTTCAATTTTTAAATAAAGCCAGTCCTCATTTACATAGTGTCAGGGAGAAACTAGAAATCTTAAACCCCAGAGAGAACAATGCAGGCCATTAAAGACAGTTCACTTCCCTATATGTGCCCTTTGCCCTCCCACCTCTGACCTTCCGCACATACTGCCAAGAGCAAGGTAGAGTGGTAGAAAGCATGTCATTTCCCTGAGGTCACACTTTCCCTACTGTCTCTGTATTCCACCCACTGCCTTGCCAATGCATTTCAAAGCATTGCAAATCTAAGTTACGACTGGCTGTTAAAGAATGATTCCGAAGCGTAAAACATTATATTTAACTAGCTTGGTATAAATCTCTGTAAACAACTAGACTTGTTTTATTTGAGGGCCTGATGCATTTCAGTCTTGTAACATCAGTGTTGCACTCCTATAGACCCATAAGGTTAGCAGATATTTGTAGTTTCACAACTTTATGTTGGCACATACAACACAAGTGGAATTACCTCACTTAAAAACGATATACTGTAAAAATCACTACTTGGTCCAGAAACGCCTGTTTAACTACAGCAGCCTTTGTTATACATTATATGTACTTATTTGGACAACAAAACACTCTTGAGAACCTATAATTAGGTGTTCAGTACGGCATGTTGATGTTTTTCATGAAGGGCAGCCAGAGTACATAAAGGTAAGGGTGGGGTGAGGAGCTGTCTGCACAACACTTAATCACAGAGAATCCAAAATAGGACCTAATTTCCCTGCCTCAGGCAAACGCTATGCTTCAGCCCCTGAAAACAATAGTGTGTTGGACTAGGAACCCTTTGAAGGTGACATTTCACAGTCTTAGCAATAGCACTGACGACGCTTGACAAAGTATTGTTCATCGGTAAAGTGTGTGCTCTGCACCTGTGCCGGTTTCTGTAAAGATGGAGAAGGAAACTGGCTGAGGTTGTTAGACATTGTGTTTGCTCCTGTATCGGGTTACCTAGAGGTGCCGTGTTTGTCTCGCTATTCTGAATGGAAAGGGGCCACCATGCAATAAATCATGAATTACGTACAGTTGAAGTCAGAAGTTTACATACACCTTGGCCAAATACATTCCTGACATTTAATCCAAGTAAAAATTCCCTGTCTTATGTCAATTAGGATCACCACTTTATTTTAAGAATGTGAAATGTCAGAATAATAGTAGAGAGAATAATTTATTTCAGATTTTATTTCTTTCATCACATCACATCCCAGTGGGTCAGAAGTTTACATAGACTCAATTAGTATTTGTTTGCACTTCCTTTAAATTGTTTAACTTGGGTCAAATGTTTAAGGTAGCCTACCACAACCTTCCCACAATAAGTTGGGTGAATTTTGGCCCATTCCTCCTGACAGAGCTGGTGTAACTGAGTCGGGTTTGTTGGCCTTCTTGCACACACATGCTTTTTCAGTTCTGCCCACAGATTTTCTATAGGATTGAGGTCAGGGCTTTGTGATGGCCACTCCAATACCTTGACTTTGTTGTCCTTAAGCCATTTTTTCACAACTTTGGAAGTATGCTTGGGGTCGATGTCCATTTGGAAGACCCATTTGTGACCAAGCTTTAACTTCCTGACTGATGTCTTGAGATGTTGCTTCAATATATCCACGTAATTTTCTTCCTTAGGATGCCATCTATTTTGTGAAGTGCACCAGTCCCTCCTGCAGCAATGCTCCACCACAACATGATGCTGCCACCCCCATGCTTCACGGTTGGGATGGTGTTCTTCGGCTTGCAAGCCTCCCCCTTTTTCCTCCAAACATAACGATGGTCATTATGGCCAAACAGTTCTGCGTTTCGTCAGACCAGAGGACATTTCTCCAAAAAGTATGATCTTTGTCCCCATGTGCAGTTGCAAACCGTAGTCTGGTGGTTTTGGAGCAGTGGCTTCTTCCTTGCAGAGCGGCCTTTCAGGTTATGTCGATATAGGACTCGTTTTACTGTGGATATGGATACTTTTGTACCTGTTTCCTCCAGCATCTTCACAAGGTCCTTTGCAGTTGTTCTGGGATGGATTTGCACTTTTTGGACCAAAGTACGTTCATCTCTAGGAGACAAAACGCGTCTCCTTCCTGAGCGGTATGATGGCTGTGTGGTCCGATGATGTTTATACTTGCGTACTATTGTTTGTACAGATGAACATGGTATCTTCAGGCGTTTGGCAAGGATGAACCAGAGGTCTACATTTTTTTTCTGAGGTCTTGGCTGATTTCTTTTGATTTTCCCATGATGTCAAGCAAAGAGGCACTGACTTTGAAGGTAGGCCTTAAAATACATACACAGGTATACCTCCAATTGACTCAAATGATGTCAATTAGCCTATCAGAAGCTTCTAAAGCCATGACATAATTTTGTGGAATTTTCCGAGCTGTTTAAAGGCACAGTCAACTTAGTGTATGTAAACTTCTGACCCACTGGAATTGTGATACCGTGAATTATAAGTGAAATTATCTGTCTGTAAAAGATTGTTGGAAAAATTATCTGTGTCATGCACAAAGTAAATGTCCTAAGCGACTTGCCAAAACTATAGTTTGTTAACAAGAATTTTGTGGAGTGGTTGAAAAACGTGTTTTAATGACTCCAGCCTAAGTGTATGTAAACTTCTGACTTCAACTGTACATAATGACTTCTAAAGTCTTTTGGTGGCTCACTTTGTTTTTAGGTTGTAAGTTAAAAGAGAAATCTTTCTCCAAGTTATGACCATCCAGTTAGCTACAGTACAATGGTCTTGCAGTTTCTGTCATCTCCAGAAATCCCCAGACCATCTGCTGTACACAAGACACATTCAACCCATCAACAATCTCCTGCTGTGCGCTCGAGGCGTTTATTCCTCACAGTTCTTGTCTTTGTAGAGCTCTGCTCTTGTGATTTTGAATGACAAGCGGAAAGCATCAAAACACATTTGACTGCATTTTTTGAAGATGGGCAGAGTTTTGGATTGTGCTGATTCTATGCATCTGGATAATTTCCTCTTAGGACAAGCAAGGTGGATCCACTGACAGTTTGAAGAACATAAAGGCATGAGATCTCTACCCAGGGGCGAATTGTCTTTCATGGAAATCTATGAGAGTGGCTGTTTTACTGGAACTCAATATGTTTTATCCTCTCTAACTATTGATGTTAAAATGACTTGAGAATGCAGTATGATGTTGTAAAAGTATAATAGCCTGTTCTGTAGTACAATATAGTATATTATAAACTGTGTGAATCGAGCCCTGAATGCTGATTGGTGAGACCATATACCATGGGGATGACAAAACATTTATTTTTACTGCTCTAATTAGTTTGGAAACCAGTTTATAATAGCAATAACGCACCTCGGGAGTTTGTGGAATATTGCCAATATACCACGGGTAAGGGCTGTGTCCAGTGAATAGTCCTTGGCCGTGGTATATTGGCCATATACCACACCTCCTCGGGCCTTATTGCTTAAGTATAGTATAGTATAGTAGAGTAGGTTTTTAATGTAAAATATATACTGAGAATAAATATAAACACAACATGTAAAGTGTTGGTTCCATGTTTCATGAGCTGACATAAAAGATCCCAGAATGTTCCATATGCACAAAAAGCTAATTTCCTTCATATGTTGTGAACAAATTTGTTTACATCTATGTTAGTGAGCATTTCTCCTTTGCCAAGATAATCCATCCACCTGACAGTTGTGGTATATCCAGAAGCTGATTAAACAGCATGATCATTACACAGGTGCACCTGCTGGGGACAATAAAAGGACACTAAAATGTGCAGTTTTGTCATAAAACACAATGCCACAGATGTCTCAAGTTTTGAGGGAGTGTGAAATGCTGACTGTAGGAATGTCCAGCAGGGCTGTTGCCAGAGAATGTAATGTTTATTTCTGTACCAAATGCAGCCTCCAACGTTGTTTTAGGGAATTTGGCAGTACCTCCAACCAGCCTCACAACCTGAGACCATGTGTAACCCCGCCAGTCCAGGACCCCAACATCTAGCTTCTTCACCTGCGGTATCGCCACCCGGACAGCTGATGAAACTGAGGAGTATTTATGTCGGCAACAAAACTCTTTTGTGGGGAAAAACTCATTCTGATTGGCTGGGCCTGGCTCCCACAGTTCATATAAGGAAATCAGTCAATTGAAATAAACAAGGCACTAATCGCTGGATTTGACATGACTGGGCAGGGGTGCAGCCATGGGTGGGCCTGAGAGGGCATAGGCTGCACCCCTGCCCAGTTATGTGAAATCCATAGAGTAGGGCCTAATTTATTTATTTAAATTGACTGATTTCCTTATATGAACTGTTACTCAGTCAAATCGTTGAAATTGTTGCATGTTGCGTTCATATTAGTACAGTAGGTTTTAATGTGGTGCAGGGTCAAGGATGCATCTAATTACAGTGAAGAATTAGGCTTGCTAACCTTTATTAAGCTCTTGGAAATAATTACTCCCCAAGATGTCACTGACTGAGTCGACATATTGTGTTGTGCACGTGTTAACTTCTAATCAAGAAAGAGTCCTGAGAGCACTGAGAAATGAGCCCTCTGTATTTTCCCAATTAAGAATCGGGGGCCTTAGCAACAGAGGAGCGCTCTGGTGAAGCATGACGTGCAGAGGTGGAAAAAAAGAGAGATGTTCACATCCCTTTATGGATGCTGATTCTCTATCCAATTTCTTAACAGTCTTCTGGTTATGGTCTTCTGGTTATGGTCACTGGTTATTCCTGTGAAATATGCATGTGCCGAGTGCTTAGAACAGCCAGTGGATCATTTAATAATGGATTCTGGTCCCTTGCTATGTCCGGTGGCTCCTGAACATTTCGCCGTGTCATGGTTATAACAGTGTTGTCTTTCCAAATGGAAACCCCCTTTGTTAGACTCTAAGGTGGTTCTGTTCATTTTTCATTGCCAGGGCACTCTCTGGAGATAATGACAACATACACCGTCCAAAACAACTGGGAGGATGGAGAGCAGTTCCAGTTATGGGAAAGTCCTTTAAAACCCTCAGTGTGTGACATGTAGTGTATGGATGATTGGAATTCTAAAGTAGGTTTTATGTTGAAACCTCTAACAGTGAGGACATGAGGGGAACAGGTACTTGAAGTTCATTTTTAACCTTCCGTTACGAACATGTTGGACTAAGTGGCTGATCGTCTGTTCTACTACTTAGTAGGAATGAGTCGAGGTCCCAGTAACTCACAGTCATGAGGGAAAAAAGTGGTTTGAAAATGGAGAAACAAGGAAAACGGAATTGGATAACTAAATATAACAAAATAAGGTCCAGAAATACATTCTTGTATTCAAATCAAATCTAATTGTATTTGTCACATTCGCCAAATACAACAGGTATACAACACCTTACCGTGAAATGCTTACTTACAAGCCCTTAACCAACAATTCAGCTTTAAGAAAATAGGGTTAAGAAAATATTTACAAAATAAAGTAAAAAAATGTAAGAAAGTAAACAATAAAATAACAATAATGAGTCTATATACATGATATACAATATTTATACTATTCCTGTTGGGAAATTCTAAACATTACTGTGCAAGTGATAAAGCTATCATTCCTTGTGTTGTTTCACATTCACACTGATTGTGATGGCATGGGACATCTAGTCAATTAGGCTGAAGGAGAGGAGTATTGCGTGTTGGGACCATCCGGGGCTCTGCTTTAGCTCAGTGCAGGGAGGTGGTGCAGTGTTTTCTCCTGCGGGCCGCTTCGGTGCTACCCGAGTGGAAGTGAGACTATTATGTCAGGCCTTGTCGCAAAGCATTCATGTGAGGACTGAAATGTTCTGAATTAATTCCCTATGTCGGGTGCTGATAAGGCAGGGTTCTGTTGGGGAGGTGAGGGTGAGAATAATGAAGTAGTAAAACGTGGACGAGCACGTTGCTCGGTATCATCTTTAGCATCCTGATGAATAAAAATGCTCGGTATCATCTTTAGCATCCTGATGAAGAGGAGCTGATTGTCTGCCGCTGGGGTATTGGCTCATGCATGCATATGAGTTGATTTCAACTGGTGCGATTTGTCACAGAGAGGCGGTCAGTCTAGACCCAGAGCCATCATTCCAGGCCACCACTACTAACCTACAGTGATTATTCATATGCCACAACAAACTAGCTAACTTCTGAAGCTGTGGTTGTTTAGACGAGTGTGTTTTCAGTTTGTCCACAGGATGTGGAAACAGTTTAGAATGCTACAAAGGCCGGGTGACAGTATTGACACAAATAAAGTGCACTGAAGAGGAAAGAGGTTCACTACCATAGATGGAAAGACGGGATGAGTTGCTGAAAATCCTCAAGTAAAACTTTCAAATCTTCTCAACCCACCGTATGTGTCACGACTTCCGCCGAAGTTGGTGCTTCTCCCTGTTCGTTCGGCGGTCGACGGCACCGGCTTTCTAGCCGCTACCGATCTACGTTTCTTTTTCTATTTGTTTTGTCTTGATTGTACACACCTGGTTTCCATTACGTTATAATTTATTCCCTGTTTAACCCTATGGTTCCCACATGGTTTTGGTGCGTGTTTGTTTTTTGTTAAGTGGTCGCTCTTTTGTGTAGACCTGGATTGTTCTCCCTGTATGGAATTAGTTTGTGATTTATTCGAGTAAAGTACGTTTTTACTCAGTTCTGTGTCCTGCGCCTGACTCCGTCCTACCCGCTGCACACAGACACTTGACAGTATGGACGTTTTATTTTTTATTCCTCCGCAATTTCTTCATTTCATGCAACGCTGCGCAGCATATTCTTGGAGACTTAGGGGACACCCATGCTCAGATGTCCAATTTTACACTTGCTGCGGTCTTCACTTTAACCACCTCTCAATTGACTTGGAACATCTGTCATGGAGAAAGACTGGATAAGCTTTGCTTCACTAGAGGAGAAATACTGCATTATACCTTCAGTGACTAGGCCATGGTTTGGGGCTCATTTCTCCCAAGTTTATCTCTGGTTGGCAAACATCCCACAGTGTGGCTAGCGTCTTTTTTTGTTTTTAATCCCACAAGGGCGACTGGGCAGCAATGGACTGTAGAGAAAGCATTTTCTCGTCTTTCTACCCTCAACAAGACCTATACATGTTTAAGTGCTTAATCCAGATTAATCCACAGTTCACTGAAAATACTGTGTGACTCTACTGAATTAATTTGGTGACGTTAATCCCCTTTCAAAGAATACACACAGGAACACACAGATGCACAGGCACTGTTCCTATGGCAATGTTATCTGGCCTCTATATCTCCAATTGAATGTCGATTTAAACCTCAGACAAAACAGAGATGACAACATAATTGCTTGTGAGTGTGTGTGTGTGCACACAACAACTGGCAAACACTGTTTTACACTTACACACACATGCTCTCCCTATCCACTACTACACAAACCTCTCCCCTGTTGAAACACACACACACACACACACACACACACACACACACACACACACACACACACACACACACACACACACACTCACACTCACACAGAGGTCATCCTCTGTAACACCTTTGGGGACAGAGGCAGCAGAGGTTTGTCTTCTCATACTCACGCAGTAGTACAATTAGAAACTGCAGAGTGATGCACACATAGAGTATGAGCACAGCACGGTAGGCACCACTTAAACACACAGAACACCCACGATTGGAGAAGGAATCAGCAAAGCGCAATGTGTTTGTTCTGTGCTGAACTGGATTTTAGGTCACAGGGAATGTAAATCTCTTTGGTGGAGTTAAACCTACACATGGGTGCATTCCAATGCCATTAATTGGAACCAGTCATCCTCAGTGTGTTGTCAGCATCACACTGGATTGGGTCCCACGGTGCAGTGTGAGCTACATTTACATGGCGAGTCTCTGTAGAATCTCTATGTAAGACGCAGACGGATGTTGTGTGGACACCTGTCCTCATTCAACACAGGAAGTACATTAACCAGGTACTGGTACATAACTACCAACTGATATCCCTGCATGATCTTGTACGTTGTACTTTGTATATGTGTAACCTATCATGAAATGTCAATGGATACACTTTGAGGGTAGACAAACTCAATGGAGGTAATTTATAGCCAGGGTTGTCCTCTAAGCGCCACTTAAGCACAAAATATGCCACATGAATGGTGAGTCATTGTTCTAATGTAATTATTTTTAATGGTTTGGGTGTGGGTTTCTGACTATTAAACTGGGCTGCGTCCCAAATAGTACCTTAATTCACTGCTTTTGACCACAGCCCTATGGGATATAGTGCCATCTGGGATGCAACCCTGGAGTACTTCTGTCCTGTTCCCCGAGATACTATCTTCTTCTTTCCTGGAGTTATGGCGCATATGCTGGCTATAAAATGGAGAGTTGAAATGAGAGTTAACTACACAGCAACTGTCTTCTTCCTTTTACTGCTGGTTCTTGTTATGCTCAGCTGCTAATCCGTCTGCTTCCTGTCCAATTGAAAATGCAAACAGAGCACCAGCTTCTCACATTGAAAAACCCAGCTACGTTCTCTTTGACGCTAAAAGACTGTGTTTTTACTTTCTCCACTAACTCTGAGATTATAGCTGGAATGCGGTAAAGTGGATCCTAACGTCTGGGCTACACAATAAGGCTGTTGAAGAGCTCTGTGTTTTGGTCGTGTAACAATTCAGTCTCGTGCATTTCATTAATGTAGGCGTATTTCATACTGATGTGTCCCAGTATGTTTCCTAGTCATTTCATCTTGAAATGTTCATCGGTTTGAGTTAAGAGAGGACAGATAACTGAACTTTTGGTCTCATCAAAACAATGAAAACATGTCCTATCCGCCTATGAAGAAAATATTATGGAAATACATAAGATATTTAACTGGATTATCATAATTAGCAAATCTCCAACAAAACCATATAGTCATGCTTTCCTCTATTGAGCTGACAATAGGTCTAATAGAGGAAATCTGCAAATACCGATATAAATAGCATGTCTCCATGTTAATTCCATTAGAACTATGCAAAAGTGGCACGGTTTTAGCTTACAATGTTCTGTGTATTCTAGTTGCATACTGTTTATAAATGACATAAAAATAACTATTTGGGGCCTCCATTTCAAAACGAGCCATGGTACATGATCGCCCCCTTCTGGGATATTTATGCAAACACATCTAATTATTCAGGCTCTTTGTTATTGAACTGTTCTACTATTTCATGCACCATTAAAATGCATTGAGTGTTGACTATAACGAGGGTAATTAGATCTGAAATTAACATATTTAGTAATTTGTTGAGAAGATGGATGAAATTATCGATGACAGTGTACACGCCGTACACACATCACCACTACAACAATCATCATTGTCCCTTAGTCAACCTGCAACCGTTTATCCATTTTGCACTATTACAAAGTCACGCATTTGGATTATTTAAAGCCTTACTTTTGATATCGAGGGCAAATCCAAATGCACAATGTGTGATGCATGGTCTAAGAAAATATTATATTAGCAGAGGTCCTTTTGAAATGCTATCAGGAGCATGCTCATTTGAGGTATATTGACATCCATTGATTATCGTTAAAATGCTATCTGTCCTTGTACATAGAGTTTTCTGTAAAATAACAAATGTAAATTGGAATTTGGATGAACTATCCCTTTAACATTATTTTTTCATAATCTTTTTGTCCTCATAACTCTCTGGAGAGGGACTTGAACATTTCCTGCCTCAGCTTCCACAGTCCCTGAGAGCAACTCTGTGATGTAGTAAGCTAACTCAGGCGGGGAACACAGCCTCCAGACATAGCATCTTTGTACTTCCTCTGTCACATTCACCCCCTCTTTACCCCCTCACCACACTGTCATTGTGGAACAAGATAGCAAGAAGGGATAGAGGCTGGCTGTTCACTGTGGTCGAGTGTTCTTATTGTAGGTAGGAGTTGGCAAGACTGAGCTGTTTCCTGCCGGATTGGCAAAGACATTGTGAGACAGAGAAGGATGCTGGGCCTGAGGAGTGCTTGTAATCCAGCTCACGTTTACAGAGCACGACAGGGATGGTGGTGAAGCTACCAGAAAGCAAACGAATGCCATTAACTCAAGCGTTATAAAGGGTCAGCGGGACACATTGAAATATACAATTCACAAATATTCCAACACAAGTCCAATGCAGGCCAGCAGGTAATTTCAGGACAGTGTCACGCAGCAAATTGTTAGTTTGTGTACTTCTATAAAAAATAAACCCACTGGGCACAAATCGGTTGAATCAACGTTGTTTCAAAGTATTTTGTCAACGTGTTCTGACATGGAATCTATTTGGAAAATACATTGGACTTGAAAAAAGTAATCACCTAAACTGTTGTTTTGAGCGTGACATTTCAACCACAGGATTATGTCATCATTGTAACTCGTTTTCAACATAGACGGCAGGTAGCCTAGTGGTTAGAGTGTTGGACTAGTAACCGAAAGGTTGCAAGGTCCAGTCCCTGAGTCGACAAGGTAAAAATCTGTTGTTCTGCCCCTGAAGAAGGCAAGGCACTGTTCCTAGGCCGTCATTGGAAATAAGAATTTGTTCTTAACTGACTTGCCTAGGTAAAAAAAAAATAGACATACCTTGTATAAAATATGTTGATTTTGTACCTTTGAAACAATGTCAAATATTGAACGGTATAGCCACTATCAGAAGGGAAAAAAAACTGTCTGGGCAGCACCTCCCGCTGGAGAGTTGATCTTGAACTATTCATTTTGTCTCCCATCCAGGGTTTAAACAAAGCCCAGCTGCTTAGCTTTTATATTTGACGCTGGCTACTACCAATATGCTATTGTGAGAATGAACATTGAGATATCTCTTAATAACTAAATATATTTACTGTTTCTATCAAAGTCATTGCAAATGGTAGGTTTAACAGAGCAAATTAAATCTAACCATCGTTTTTTAAGTCATGTTATCAATGATACTATTTCGGCCTTTATAGCATTTGCAAAGTCATCAAAAGCTTATGTTTCAATTCATCCCAGGGTTAAACTAAAACAGACAATACATATAGGCCTAAGGTTCAAGTTTTGGTTGATTTCAAATGTAATCTTCCAGTTAATCGTTAATATGTTGTATTCACATCTCCATCTCAACCCAAAATGTAAGTTAAAGGATTATGTTCCTATTCCTGAAGTACATCTCTATTTTTTATTAAATAGAATGTTATAGAAGGATCCAGATACTTTCTTGTGAAGTGGCTTGTTTTTGAGAAACTTACCCCAGCCACAATACACTTCCTCATTGCTCAGTGTGCAGTGTCAGGGCATGCAAAAGACATGAACAGAAGCTCCAAAAACACCCAAATACATCCTTTTAGAAGAGAACACTCTCTCAGTATTGTGACGTGTATGTTTCTAAAAGGACGTATTTGGGTGTTTTTGGAGCTTTTGTTCTATCCAAGAGTTAGATATCCTTTAAATATTGATATTTGGCTGCGTTGTCAACCAAAGACAATTCAGTAATACTTCTGTAATCCATTAAAGTTAAGGCTATCTTACAAACTAAGTTAACAGTATTTATTCATCCACGGCCACATTTTGACGATAGCTTACTGTCACTATAAATCTTCTTATGTAATCATAGAAAGCATGCAGGTTCAAGATAGCATGCAAAGGTTGCAGGTTCGTGAAGATCTTCACAACTGCTATAATAATCTGCACAGAATCTTGAACAGCATTGATCACTTGCACTATGTACTAATGTAATCTCAACTGCAATCCAGGTCATTTAGTTGTGCTATTAGAGTGATAACAGTTAAGTGATAACACATTAAGTTGTTGTATAAATACAATGTATCTGACATTGTATTCACATTTGACATTTCTTGTGCTTGTAAATGGTTGAAAGCGCAGTGATAACACATTAAGATGACAACTAAACCAAAGATCTGAATGTTGTTGTGCTTTTAGATGGTTGAAAGAATAGTGATAACATATTGGGAATTCAACAAAGTTCTGGCTGTCTTTTTGATTGGGAGAATAAAGGTTGAAATGTAATTGATCAACGTCTCAACCAAATATTACCCAAATGTCCACCACGAAATGTTGTTGTGTGCCCAGTGGGAAGAGAGACTTGGGGTGACATTTAGTTTTATCTACTATGAAAACCACCACACTTCTAAGACTATCTGAGGCCGCACTCAAGGTTTTCTCCAATGCTGCAACAATGCCATAGAAAACACAAAACAAATTCCAAGTATTGAGTACAATTTACTGTGAATGTATGACCCACACAGAAAAGAGAACATGGAAGATGGTGCAGTACTGTATGGCTGCCGTGTTGCGAGCTCTAACCCAACTTTGCTATTTTGTGATTCCTTCAGCGTTTATCTTAACTTTTTTTGCACTAAATGTATTCAATATCATTTCTCATGATCGACAAGAACTTTTGAACATCAGATGGGCAGTAACTAATCTCAATTCCAGCTAAGACCTCGACTTTGACTCATCTGCCCTGGGCTCTTTGTGTAATTAAGACCCAATTTCCGGGCTCTCCAAGAGGAAGGTGAAAAAGATGCCAGAGAGGGGGAGACCTAGTACAATTAAGGTGAAGGAAAAACCGGCCACCTCTTCCCTCCATTCTGTTGGCCAATATACAGTCTATTGATAATACGATGGATGACCTCTAATCACGGATTTGCTATCAAACGGACTTTCGTAACTGCAATATATTCTCTGCTTTTCTGAAACATGGCTATAGGACAAGATACCCCCCATGGCTATCCAACTCGATGGAGTCTCCATTCCCTGAGCAGACAGGACGTTGGATTCAGGGAAATTGAGAAGGGAAGGGGTTTCACTTTTCATCAACAACAAATGGTGTGCAGACTCTAGCACAGTGGAAGTCTTGACCTATTGTTCACTAGTCTAGTAATACCTGATGGTCAAATGCCGACCCTTCTAACCTACCGAGAGAGTTTTCATATGTTATCGTTACTACTGTATATATTCTACCTCAGGTCAAGAAAAACAACAAGCTGTCACTTAACGAACTGTACAAGGCTATAAACAAGCAGAAAACCATGCACCCAGAGGCTGCTTTCCTTGTTGCCTGTGATTTTAATTCCACGTCATTAAGACAAGTAATTCCATCAGCACGTCTCCTTCGCCAATAGGGGCGATAGAGTCCTAGACCACTATTACTCTACCCACAAGCAAGCATATCAGATCATGACTCTATACGCCTGCCTCCTGTTTACAAGCAGAAGATCAAACAGGAAGTACCTGTGACGCGCTTCGATGAGAAATGGTCCTCCGTTTCAGAGCTTATGCTACAGGACTGCTTTGCTTCCCTGTTCCCAAGAACTCTAAGGCTACCTGCCACAATGACTACCGTCCCATACCACTCATCTCTGTAATCATGAAGTGCTTTGAAAAGCTGGTTATGGCACACATCAACTCCATCATCCCTGACACCCTAGACCCACTCTAATGTGTATACCTCCCCAACAGATCTGTAGACAATGCAATCTCAATTGCTCTCCACACTGCCTTCACCCACCTAGATAAGAGGTTGTTCATTCGCTACAACTCAGCATTCAACACCATAGTCCCCTTTTCACCCACGACCGCATGGCATGCATGACTCCAACACCATCATCACCAAGTTTGTTGATGACATGACGGTGGTATGCCTGATCACTGGCTATGATGAGAGTGTGGTGCCATGAAAACAACCTCTCCTTCAACATCAGTAACACTAAGGAGCTGATTGTTGGGGGGGGGGGGGGAGAAGGATGTTGAAAAGATATGGCATGGGCCCTCAAATCCTCAAAAAGTTATACTACTGCACCATTGAGAGCATCTTGACTGGCTGCGTCACTGCTTGATATGGCAACTGCACTGCCCTCGATTGCATGGCACTACAGAGGGTGGTGTGGACAGCCCAGTACATCACTGGGGCCAGGCTCCCTGCCATTCAGGACCTCTACATCAGATGGTGTGAAATGAAGGCCTTCAAAAACTGTTAAAGACTCCAGCCACCCAAGCCATAGATTATTCTCTCTGCTTCCGCATGGCAAGCGGTACTGAAGCATCAAGTCTGGAACCAACAGGACCCTGAACAGCTTCTATCCCCAAGTCATAAGACTGCTAAATAGCTAAGAAAATGGCTACGGACTATCTGCATTGATCCTTCTATTTTTTATTGTTGCACTGTCTCTATGCACACTCACTCTAGGCACACACACACACACACACCCACACACACACACACACACACACACACACACACACACACACACACACACACACTTAGTTTACTCACAAACACATAACACACATTCATACTGACTATACACACACGCACTCTCACATACTATCATCATATATGCTGCTGCTACTCTGTTTATCATATATTCTGATGCCTAGTCACCTTCCCCCCTATAAAATAGCTAACTCTACCACTCTAGTATCCCTGCACATTGTACATATGGTATTGTCACTGACCCTGTGTATATATATCTTGTGTTCTTCTTATTTCTATTTCTCGTGTGTTTTTGTTCCACTTTACTCGTTTCTAAAATGTTTATAGTACTACTGCATTATTGGGAAAGAGCAAGAAAGGCATTTCACTGTACTAGCGCACGTGACAATAAAAACTAATTGTGATTTAATGAAAGGTGTTATAATGTCATTTTATGCCATGCAATTTTAAATGCAATAAGGTTCTGAGATAAACTATTAGCAACTAAACTCCAAGTCTGCATTTTATTTTGTATAACTATAGGCCTACATATACCACAATTGAAACTGCCATGATCAAACAGATATTGTATATATTCCCTAACATGAACATGAGGTCTGTCAGGAATTCTGTCTTGAAGTGTGACTCTTATAGTTGCATAACAACTGTACCCCCTTCTGGCACGAATCATCAAAATATGCTACAGCATCAGACAGCATCAAGGACTATGAAGAAATAACTTGAGAAAATGTTGAAGGAACTTGAAGAAATGTCACTGTAGCCTATACAGAGGGGATCTAATCATAAAAGTTGCTCGTAACGAATGTTTCTCCAAAAACTAAATCCTCAGAGGGCATACATTCTCCATCAACATACTGTACCGTACACTTCCATGGTCTAGGTATGTGAGGGATTTCAGTCTTGAAAGAAAACATAAGAACAGAAACAGACAAAAAGGTGTGCCAGCTGGTGATGGAAAATTAAGTTCCTTCAGGCATATCTTGGGATAACGTTTATTTATTAGGATTCTGAACAAAATCAAAAATCACATCAAAGTTTATTGGCAGATGTTAGAGCAGGTGCACCAAAATGCTTATCTTACTAGCGCCTCACAATGCAGTAAAATGTCAAACAAGTACACACATAATAAAAAAATGTAAACAAAAGAACACAAGAAATGTCAGAATGAATCCAATTAACAACCCAAATAGCAGTAACAGTAATTCATATACAATCCATACATACACTACCGGTCAAACGTTTTACCGGTCAAACGTTTTAGAACACCTAGTCATTCAAGGGCTTTTCTTTATTTTAACTTTTTTCTACATCATAGAATAATAGTTAAGACATCAACACTATGAAATAATACATATGGAATCATGTAGTAACCAAAAAAGTGTTAAAACCTCTCTGGGATATGGGGCAGTATTATCACGTCCGGATGAAAAGCGTGCCCAAAGTAAACTGTCTGTTATTCAGGCCCAGAAGCTAGGAAATGGATATGTTAGGATATGCATATAATTAGTAGATTTGGATAGAAAACACTTTGAAGTTTCTAAAACGGTTAGAATAATGTCTGTGAGTATAACAGAACTGATTTGGCAGGCGAAACCCCGAGCACAATCCATCCAGGGAATTTTTATTTTGAGGTCATTGTGTTTTCCAATAGGTTTCTATGGGAGACCTGATTTATTAGGGCCCAGATTGCAGTTCCTATGGCTTCCACTAGATGTCAACAGTCTTTAGAAAATGTTCGATGTTTTTCTTTTGAGAAATGAAGAATTAGGGCTGTTCTTTGTAGGTGCACGTGAACTGGAGCGCGCTTCACGTTGTTTTTATCCGGTATTAGAAACAGTTTATTCCCTCTTAAATGTTATTGTTTATTTACATTTTAGGATACCTGAGGTTGGATCAGGAATGTTATTAGAAATTTTGGGATGAAGTTTACAGGTAACTTATTAGATACTTTGTATTCATGTTGGAACCGGTGTATTTCTGAATCAAACGCGCCAAATAAATGGATATTTTGGGGATATAAAGAAGGAATTTATCGAACAAAACGACCAATCATTGTGTCACTGAGACATTTGAGATTGCAAAAAGAAGAAGATCTTCAAAGGTAAGGGGTTTATTATATGGCTATTTCTGACTTTTGTGTCGCACCTGCCTGGTAGAAAAATGATTTTCATGTGTTTGTATGCGGGGCGCGTCCTCAGATTATAGCATGGTGTGCTTTCGCCATAAAGCCTTTTTGAAATCTGGCACAGCAGCTGGATTAACAAGAAGTTAAACTTTATTTTGATGTATTACACTTATATTTTCGTGAATGTTGAATATTGATATTTCTGTAGTTTGGCGCGCTGCAATTTCACTGGATGTTGTCAAATCAATCCCGCTAAAGGGATTCGAGAGGGAGTCACGCTTAACCTCTTGCGTATATCCTACCACTGGGGGCGCCACAGCGCATTTTGGAAAAAATGTGTTCCCATTTTCAACGGCCTACTAATCAAACTCAGAAGCCAGGACATGCATATACTTATTTTATATGGATAGAAAACACCCTAAAGTTTTTAAAACTGTTTGAATGGTGTCTGTGAGTATAACAGAACTCGTATGGCAGTCAAAACCCCGAGACCGATTGAACCAGGAAGTGGGATTCTGAATTGTGGACTCGACTTCACAGCCTTCCCTGTAATTCACAACGTGAAAAAATGATAATTGAGCACTTTCCAGTGCTTCCACTAGATGTCCCCAGTCTTTACAAAGTGTTTTGAAGCTTCTGCTGTCGAAACTCAGTGCAGGAGACGATGTGGCAATTGGTCACGGTAGGAGGGCCATCAGCATTGTGACGTCGGCAGCCGTGTCTGCCCCCACCTTTGGAAACGATTTGAAACACAATGAAATCGTCACACTCGAATCTGATTGGCTCTCTTGTTGAAACAGGCCCTGAAGATTAATGTTATACAACGTTTGACATGTTTGAACGAACCTACAGGAGGGAAAAAAGTCATTTTTCGTTAGCCAAGTCCTGCGCCCGTATCAACATTTGGATACAGCCTTCTGACGCGCTAACAACAGCAAGCTAATGGAACATAAAGGATGGACTTTTTCGACCGAAAATACATTTGTCGTGGACCTGGGATTCCTGGAAGTGCTTTCTGATGAAGACAACTAAAGGTGAGGGATTATTGGCAATATTATACAAGATCAGATGTGATGTGCGATTGTTCCAAGATGGCGACGAGCTAGGCTTTCTAGCTCATTTTCTGAGTATCGCATCCCCTTTTATCTCAAAGTGTGATTACCCTGTAAAGTTAATTTAAAATCTGTTATGACGGGTGTTTTCAAGAGATATTCATCTATAAATCTTAGATTGACAATATAAAAAAAAAAAATTGTTTTCGAATAGTAATTTATAAAATTGTAGCACTGTTTCCCGGGACGCATTTTATGGGAAAATAGTTAGTCAACGTCAGGTGCCGATGTAAAATGCTGTTTTTATATAGAAATATGACCTTTATTGAACAAAAGATTGCATGCTGTGTGTAACATGATGTCCTAGGTGTGTCATCTGATGAAGTTTGTAAAAGGTTAGTGCTGCATTAACCTCTCTCGGGTATGTGGGACGATTTCGTCCCACCTACGTAACAGCTACTGAAATTCCAGTGGCGCGATTTTTGAATCGTTAGAAATACTATTACTTCAATTTCTCAAACATATGACTATTTTACAGCTATTTAAAGACAAGAATCTCGTTAATCTAACCCCACTGTCCGATTTCAAAAAGGCTTTACAACGAAAGCAAAACATTAGATTATGTCAGCAGAGTGCCCAGCCAGAAAAAATCAGACAGCCATTTTTCAAGCTAGCATATAATGTCACAAAAACCCAAACCACAGCTAAATGCAGCACTAACCTTTGATGATCTTCATCAGATGACACACCTAGGACATTGTGTTATACAATACATGCATGTCTGTTCAATCAAGTTCATATTTATATCAAAAAACAGCTTTTTGCATTAGCATGTGACGTTCAGAAAACGCATAACCCCCGGCAAACTTCCGTTGAATTTACTAACAGTTTGCTAAATTACTCACGATAAACGTTCACAAAAAGCATAACAATTATTTTAAGAATTATAGATACATTACTCCTCTATGCACTCGATATGTCCGATTTTAAAATAGCTTTTCGGATGAAGCACATTTTGCAATAATCTAAGTACATAGCCCGGCATTACAGGGCTAGCTATTTAGATACCCACCCAGGTCAGCATCCACCAAAATCACATTTCCTATAAGAAAAATGTTCTTACCTTGCTTGTTCTTCATCAGAATACACTGCCAGGACTTCTACTTCAATAACAAATGTTGGTTTGGTCCCAAATAATCCATCGTTATATCCAAACAGCGACGTTTTGTTCGTGAGTTCTAGAATGCTTCTTCCCGGTCTCGCGCATGGCGCATTGGCGTGTCAAAAATGTCTAACTATTCCATTACCGTACTTCGAAGCATGTCAACCGCTGTTTAAAACCAATTTTTATGCCATTCAACTCGTAGATTAGTGATAATATTCCGACCGGGAGTATGCATTGAGCCTAAACAGCCGAATAAAATTTCTCCTCAGAAGCGACTCATGCACACGCATCATTCAAAGGTCCTCGGAGCATCCACTTACAAAAGGCGATAATCTGTTTCAACCTGAGGCTCCCTCGTAAACCTTCAGTTATTTCGCGGGCTCTGAGAGCCTATTGGAGCCCTGGGAATTGTCACGTTACAGCTAAGATCCTTACTTTTCAATAAAAAGATGCAAGACGCACGACTCCTTGTCAGACAGGGTACTTCCTGCTTGAAACCTTGTCAGGTTTTTGCCTGCCATAGGAGTTCTGTTATACTCACAGACACCATTCAAACAGTTTTAGAAAATTCAGAGTGTTTTCTATCCAAACCTGAACAATAATATGCATATTCTAGCTTCTGAGTTGGTGTAGGAGGCAGTTAAAAATGGGAACATATTTTTTCCAAAATTCTCAATACTGCCCCCTACCCCAAACAGGTTAAGCTGTTTTTTGGTTATATGTGATGCATGTGCTTGGTCGGAAAATTCATATGATGCTACTTTTACCATGTACTCCTCTAACATAATCTAATATTGTGCTTTTCCTGTAAAACCTTTTTGAAATCGGACAACGAGGGTCGATTCAAGAGAGGTATATCTATAAAACGATATGAAACAGTCCTATATTTGAAAAAAAATATATATTGCATTTCGTTATGCTAATGTCGCTAGGAGTTTTTCGCTGGAAAATGATCCCGCTAACGGGATGAGAGTCTCAAGAGGTTTTAAGGGATCCCTAAGAGGTTAAACAAATCACAATATATTTAATATTTTAGATTCTTCAAAGTAGCCACCCTTTTGTCTTGATGACAGATTTGCCCTCTCTTTGCCGACTCAACCAGCTTCACCTGGAATGCTTTTCCAAAAGTCTTGAAGAAGTTCCCACATATGCTGAGCACTTGTTGGCTGCTTTTCCTTCACTCTGCGGTCCGACTCATCCCAAACCATCTCAATTTGGTTGAGGTCAGGTGATTGTGGAGGCCAGGTCATCTGATGCAGCACTCCATCCCTCTCCTTCTTGGTAAAATATCCCTTACACAGCCTGGAGGTGTGTTGGGTCATTGTCCTGTTGAAAAACAAATTATAGTCCCACTAAGCCCAAACCAGATGGGATGGCGTATCCCTGCACAATGTTGTGGTAGCCATGCTGGTTAAGTGTGCTTTGAATTCCAGAAAAGCACCCCCACACCATAACACCGCCTCCTCCATGTTTTACGGTGGGAAATACACATGCGGAGATCATCTGTTCACCAACACCTTGTCTCACAAAGACACGGCGGTTGGAACCAAAAATCTCCATAGGACTCCAGACCAAAGGACAAATTTCCACTGGTCTAATGTCCATTGATCGTGTTTCTTGACCCAAGCAGGTCTCTTCTTCTTATTGGTGTCCTTGAGTATTGGTTTCTTTGCAGCAATTCGACCATGAAGGCCTGATTCACACAGTCTCCTCTGAACAGTTGATGTTGAGATGTGTCTGTTACTTGAACTCTGTGAATCATTTATTTGGGCTGCAATTTTTGAGGCTGGTAACTCTAAGGAACTTATCCTCTGCAGCAGAGGTAACTCTGGGTCTTCCATTCCGTTGGCAGTCCTCATGAGAGCCAGTTTCATTACAGCACTTGATGGTTTTTGCGACTGCACTTGGAAGAAACTTCCAAAGATCTTGACATTTTTGGTATCGACTGACCTTCATGTTTTAAAGTAATGATGGACTGTCATTTCTCTTTGCTTATTTGAGTTGTTCTTGCCATAATATGGACTTGGTCTTTTACCAAATAGGGCTATCTTCTGTATACCCCCTTACCTTGTCACAATTCAACAGATTGGTTCAAACGCATTAAGAAGGAAAGAAATTCCACAAATTAACAAGGCACACCTGTTAATTGAAATGCATTCCAGGTGACTACCTCATGAAGCTGGTTGAGAGAATGCCAAGTGTGTTTAAAGATGTCATCAAGGCAAAGGGTGGCTATTTGAAGAATCTCAAATATAAAATTTGTTTTGATTTGTTTAACACATTTTAGTTTCTACATGATTTCATAGTTTTGATGTCCTCACTATTATTCCACAATGTATAATATATTGAAAATAAACAAAACTCCTTGTTGGTGTTCTAAAACTTTTGACCGGTAGTGTATATACACCCGATGAATTTACACAAGATATACTCAGAATAATATGTGGGACAACGGTGTGAGACAACAGTACAGAATGGCACCTTTTATTTGAGGGTATTTTTATACATATCGGTTTTAACGTTTAGAAATGACAGTACTTTATCTATCTAGTCCCCCCATTTGAAGGTGTCATAAGTATTTGGGCAAATTCAATCATAGTGTGTTCAATTTATTCAAACGTTTAGTATTTGGTCCCACATTCCTTGCCTGAAGTGAGAGCTATACTGAGAACTTTGCCGTTTCTAAAAGGACGTATTTGGGTGTTTTTTGAGCCTTTGTTAATGTTTTTCACAGGGGCCCCATACTGCACAACGGGGATGAGGAAGTGAATCGCTGTTTGGTGTAAGTTTCTCAAAAACAAGTGGAATCTCAACAAAAAAAAGGTGTCTGGGCCTTTCAATGACATTCTATCTATATTAAAAAAATCAAGATTTGGTTGTAAAAAATGCTACTTCTCCCTTAAGTGGGCTGAAGGCCCTCTCAAATTTCAGGGAAACTGAGGTTTCCCAAAACCCTTGAGTAGTGAGAGGACTCTCAAACTATTCTATGAAGAAAGCCTTTATGGAGACACACACAGTAATGGCACAAGGTGACAATGGACCCATCTACATAGACCTATTCACATTGATCAAAGAGTCAGTAATAACAACATGTTTCAAGAAAACCACCATAGTCCCTGTGCCCAAGGAATTGAAGGTAACTTGCCAACTCACGTCGGTAGCCATGAAGTGCTTTGAAAGGCTGGTCAAGGCTCACATCAACAGCATGATCCCGTATACCCTAAACCCACTCCAATTCGCATACCGCCCCAACAGATCCACAGATGACGCAATCTCAATCGCACTCCTCACTGCCCTTTTCCACCTGGACAAAAGGAACACCTATGTGAGAATGCTGTTCATTGACTACAGCTCAGCGTTCAACAACAGCTCATCACTAAGCTAAGTGAACACAGGCTAGTGCCCACAAAGCTCATCACTAAGTTAACCTCTCTTGGGTAGGGGGCAGTATTTTCACGTCCGGATAAAAAACGTACCCGATTTAATCTGGTTATTACTCCTGCCCAGAATATGCATATGATTGTTTGGATAGAAAACACCCTAAAGTTTCTAAAACTGTTTGAATGGTGTCTGTGAGTATAACAGAACTCATATGGCAGGCCAAAACCTGAGAAGATTCTATACAGGAAGTGCCCTCTCTGACCATTTCTTGGCCTTCTATAGCCTCTTTATCGCGCATTTGGAAAGTGGTCGATCTGAGAACAATGACACGGGTGCATGCGTGCACGTGAGGACACCATTTTCTTCTTTCAGTCTTTGAACGAAAACAACGTCTCCCGGTCAGAATATTATCGCTATTTTACGAGAAAAATTGCATAAAAATTGATTTTAAACAGCGTTTGACATGCTTCGAAGTACGGTAATGGAATATTTTAAAACATTTTGTCACGACATGCGTCCGCGCGTCACCGTTCAGATAGGGACCTGAACGCATGGACAAAACAGAGGATATTTGAACATAACTATGGATTATTTTGAACCAAAACAACATTTGTGGTTGAAGTAGAAATCGTGGGAGTGCATTCTGACAAAGAACAGCAAAGGTAATCCAATTTTTTTTATAGTAATTCTGAGTTTAGTGAACGCCAAACTTGGTGGGTTTCAAATTAGCTAGCCCGTGATGGCGAGCTATCTACTCAGAATATTGCAAAATGTGCTTTTGCCGAAAAGCTATTTTAAAATCTAACACCGCGATTGCATAAAGGAGTTCTGTATCTATAATTCTTAAAATAATTGTTATCTTTTTTGTGAACGTTTATCGTGAGTAATTTAGTAAATTCACCGGAAGTTTTCGGTATGTTTGCTAGTTCTGAACGTCACATGCTAATGTAAAAAGCTGGTTTTTGATATAAATATGAACTTGATTGAACAAAACATGCATGTATTGTATAACATAATGTCCTAGGAGTGTCATCTGATGAAGATCATCAAAGGTTAGTGCTGCATTTAGCTGTGGTTTTGGTTTTGTGACATTATATGTTAGCTTGAAAAATGGGTGTGTGATTATTTCTGGCAGGGTACTCTACTGACATAATCTAATGTTTTGTTTTCGTTGTAAAGCCTTTTTGAAATCGGACAGTGTGGTTAGATTAACGAGAGTCTTGTCTTTAAAATGGTATAAAATAGTCATATGTTTGAGAAATTGAAGTTATAGCATTTGTAAGGTTTTTGAATATCGATTCCACTCAATTCCACTCGATTTGCCACTCGATTCCACTGGCTGTTGACTAGGTGGGACGATTTCGTCCCACATACCCGAGAGAGGTTAAGGACCCTGGGACAAAACACCTCCCTCTGCAACTGGATCCTGGACTTCCTGACGGGCCGCCCCCAGGTGGTAAGGGTAGGCAACAACACGTCTGCCACACTGACCCTCAACACTGGGGCCCCTCAGGGGTGCGTGCTTAGTCCCCTCCTGTACTCCCTGTTCACCCACGACTGTGTGGCCAAACACAACTCCAACCCCATCATTAAGTTTGCTGACAACACAATAGTGGTAGGCGTGATTACCGAAAATGATGAGACAGCCTATAGGGAAGAGGTCAGAGACCTGGCAGTGTGGTGCCAGGACAACAACCTCTCCCTCAATGTCAGCAAGACAACCTCTCCCTCACTGAGCAAGACAAAGGAGCTGATCTTGCACTACAGAAAAAGGCAGTCCGAACAGGCCCCCATTAACATTGACGGGGCTGTAGTGGAGCAGGGTCGAGACTTTCAAGTTCCTTGGTGTCCACATCACCAACAAACTATCATGGTCCAAACACACCAAGACAGTCATGAAGAGGGCACGACAACACCTTTCCCCCCTCAGGAGACTGAAAAGACTTGACATGTGTCCCCAGATCCTCAGAGAGTTCTACAGCTACACCATCGAGAGCATCCTGACCGGTTAATCACCACCTTGTAAGGCAACTGCTCGGCATCTGACCATAAGGAGCTACAGAGGATATTGCGTACGGCCCAGTACATCACTGGGGCCAAGCTTCCTGCCATCCAGGACCTACATACTAGGCGGTGTCAGAGGAAAGCACCAAAAATTGTCAGACTCCAGTCACCCAAGTCATAGACTGTTCTCTCTGCTACCGCATGGCAAGCGTTACCAGAGCACCAAGTCTAGGACCAAAAGGCTCCTTAACAGCTTCTACCCCCAAGCCATAAGACTGCTGAACAATTAATCAAATCAGCCTGTAAGTAAGCATTTCACGATAAGGTCTACCTGTGGTATTTGGCGCATGTGACAACAGGTGGCAACATGCATTGCACTGGAATATTCCATACATAGCAGTACCGTGAAGGGGAGGATAGTGTGTGCCAAGAGTCTGGCATCAGTGTTTATGAGAGAGAGGAAGATGCATAGTAACAGGGTACTGTTGGTGGAGATGTGACTCAGTGCTTCATCTAGTGGCCATCTTATGAAATTGGAGAAAATAGACCACACCCAAATCATTATGACCACAGTAGATGTAACCAACTATGTATTAGAGGGTTATTCATAACATTAAACTGTTTTTCTACTGATTAGAGTTTGGATGAATTAATAGGCTACTCTAGATGCTAACAAGGCCTAGGCATTATCCTGTGTATGGAACATACACTGAGTATACATAACATTAAGAACACCTGCTCTTTCCATGACATAGACTGACCAGGTGAATCCAGGTGAAAACTATGATCCCTTATTGATGCCACTTGTTAAATCCACTTCAATCAGTGTAGAAAGGGCGGAGAAAGGTTAAAGAAGGATTTTTAAGCCTTGAGACAATTGAGACATCGATTGTGTGTGTCATTCAAAGGGTGAATGGGCAAGACAAACAATTTAAGTGCCTTTGAATGGGGTATGGTAGTAGGTGCTAGGCACACCAGTTTGTGTCAAGAACTGCAAAGCTGCTGGATTTTTCACGCTCAACAGTTTCCCTTGTATATCAAGAATGATCCACTACCTACCACCCAAAGGACATCCAGCCAACCTGACAACTGTGGGAAGCATTGGAGCCAGCATCCCTGTGGAACTTTTTCAACGTTCTTTGTAGAGTCCATGCTGTGACATATGGAGGCTGTTCTGACGGCAAAAGGAAGATGTTCCTAATGTTTTGTACACTCAGTGTAAAATGTTACATTTATAAAATAACACTATGTACACACATCTATGTGTTTTGTTGACTATATGTTGTTTAGAACTAGAGAATAAAGCTGCCTTGTAAAACTGAAAATAAGTCTCTCACTAAACAGTATATTTGATCATGCGACCAAGCATTTCATCCCCTCATAATTGTAGGCCTATGCCTCTATTTGCACAAAGGTTTGTATGAGTTCACAAAATATACAATGTGTTACGTAAACCAGCATTTTATTTGCCCTTAAGTTTAAAGTGGTTATGAAACAAACATTTAGAGGGATCACAGCTGTCTAATCACCCTGAAGGCATTGCTCCATGAGCGACTCTTGTTCAATTAATCACATTGATTATCAGCGGCAGATCCATATAAATCATTAACACATGGGCCAATCTGTCATTAATGAAATCTAACAGTCTTTAATAGCCTTAAAAAAATGATGGAACAGATGTCCAAAGTATAACCTCATCAACATGTGTTATATAAAGTGTCTTGTGAGAGGATACCCCTAGATGGCACTGTTGATTCAAGCAAACTGTTTCCTTTGTGGAGCGAGGAAGAGAGGGAGGGAGAGGGGGGGACATGGCAACAGAGGGAGATGGAAGGAGAGTGAGAGGAGGACATAGGGAAACAGATTAGATATGTCTTTTTCATCAGATTTTTACAGGTATTTGCTTTACGTACAGGAAAACACACTGGGATCGGATGAAAGACATGTCATAGGCCAGAGATAACATCAAACATACAAATTCACGAAAACAAAACAAAAATGACAGCTTAAGGACTCTTACCCCTCCCTTCTCCATTACATAACTGCACCCCCCCCCCCCCCATATACTCAATATTGCACATCCACTTAATGTCCAAGGTCTCTTTGCATTGCACATAATGTTATTGCACAACTCTATAATTTCAATATCCATGTTACATTTTGCTTATCACTTTCCACTACTGCCCGTCCTGAGTGAGTGAGTTCATCCTCATGCCCATAATGCCCTACTTATTTCTTCATAAGGGTCAGTGCGTGTGGCACAAAGCAGTTTTGCACATAGATAGAGGGGGTAGAGAAACAGAGACGGGGGGGAGATGAAGAGAGGGCGTAGAGAGGGAGGGAGGAGAGAGGGAGGAGAGAGCGGGAGATGGGGAGACAGAGGAGAGAGGGAGAGATAGAGATAGAGAGATGGAGATACGAGGTCGAAGCAGCATAAACATCATAGCAGTGTCCCTGCCGTGTTAATTACTTTTCTTATTATTTTTCTGCTTTCTGGGTCAGCGATGCAATTTTGCACGTTTGATGGTACAATCTTAAAGGAAATCTGGCTAAATTCCTCAGAAACTAGACAGGGAAGGCAGCCACATCCTTACAAACAAGCAACAAGCAGGACAGGGATGAAAAGCATATAGGCCTAAGCACTACTCCTCGTTTACAGGTGCCTGTGAAAAGCAATATACCGCACAGAGAAATATGTTTACCAATCAAGCCACTCCCAAGGGGCGAACAGAGCGAAAGGAGATGGAAATCTAATTTGTTTCTGCCAACATGTCTCTCTCTCTCTCTCTCTGCAAATACTATCAGTGTATTCTTGAAAAATAAACCACATGCATGCAGTTTATAAAGGATATGAGTAAAGATCATCAGAACAGATATGTGGCACAGCAAAGCCCTACAAAGAGAAGGAAAAAAGGGACAACCATGTTTGTGAATGGTGGGGTTCGTTTAGCTTGCTTGTACAGTATGCTTAGTTATGACTCGTTAGCGCTGACACTAATGAATGTGGACTGGCAGAGTCAGACTGAAGCCAAGCCGCGGTTTTTGGTTCGCTGCCTCTCTTTCGTTCCTAATCTGGCCTGTTTCATGGGGATGTGGTGCAACGATGCACACTTGTCATATGTTATGGGGTGATTCGCCACGGATCCTTCTATAGCCAGATGTGATGGTGATAACATGCCAGACTACCCCTCTACTGCTCTATCAACTTCATGTCTGCATCACCAATGGCACCCTATTCCCTATTTAGGACAATGCTTTTGTTAAGGGCCCATTAGGATCTGTTCAAAAGTAGTGCACCATGTAGGGAATACGGTGCTATTTGGGGCAAAGATCATCTGGTCCACTACATGTTGGCTGGCTAGGAAATGGATGCTTGCTGGACATGTCGTGTTAGCCTTACAGCACCTGGCATATATCACACATATATTTCTCCATACATCTTTTGAGGGTTCCTGTGTATTTTAGAAGCCCTAGTGGGTGTTGTGACTTACAAGAGGCAGGCCCGGTCAGCCAGGCACTACCACTAGTACACATATGAATTTTAGATATACAAAACATGAGAAATGCCTTAAAAGCGTTCCAGCACGGCTAAGGGAATTACGTTATCCTAGTGAACCGTAATTCACACAGTGCTCAGTTTTGATAAATTGTAGTCACATAGAGATTGAAGAACTCTTGAAGCATCTGGAAGACCACATAACTGGGACATAACGGTGACAGCATTCACGAAGTGGGACAGTCTCTTCTGTCTTGTATGTTCACGCAATCTGTTTTTATGTCACAATCATTTACATGACTTTGTATTGTTTTGTTGTAATGGTGTGTGAGACATGTATTACACAGACAACAATAAGATGGCTTCAATGTTGTTAAATGTTGAATATTTTTCTCATGAGAACGCTCTCGGCCAAATGTATTTTTCAGTGCTACCTCAATAAATTGGTAATAAATAGCCATTGTTTAAATCATTGTCAACTTTATTTTCATCCTACTATCTTAACAGTAATTATAGATAGAATTTGATTGCAATTAGCTTTCTTTTTAATTAATTGGGTGGAATTATTTGAACGATAAAACATACTGAACCCATTATAAATATGATCTCCTATTCAGTCTTTGTTCAGTCTTTGAACCATATTTACGTGTGCCCTCTAACACATACGCCCACACTCTGTGAAGAGAAATTTGGCTGTGTTTCTATTGAGGCATGGCAAAAAAACATAGCCTTTTTATCTCTATCATAACTATATTGCTATACTGACACAAATGTGTATTATCCAATTCTTTATTCAATCGTGATTTCATTCTCAATGAAGTGTGGAAAATGCCACCATAAAGACATATTAGCTTCCATCTCCGGCAAATGCACTTGACAACATGACTTGCACTCTCTCAAGAAATGACAGGAAATAGATCTCATTAGGGCTTTGGATCGTGCTATTCCTCTATTATTAAATGCCAGCTTGGAGAATCAGTAACAAAAATCCAACTGTGACTCAAATACATAATTGGTTCTATTGACAGTGGGCCGGTGTGGCTTTCTGGGCAAGGCTCTCATGTGTGGTTGAAAATGTCAGCTTTTGTGCACTTTAAGGGTCACGGCCAGAGACAAACAAGTCATTGGCCTGTTTGCCCAACATGGAAGGAGACAGGTGCCAGAATGAATCAGAGACTCGGTCCACTGGCCGACCTTACTGGAGTATCAGGATGACTCAGTGTCTAGATGGGGCTAAAATGACTGCTCAACTGTGTTGGGACTGGAGACACACACTCACAAACATATTCTTAGACCAGCGGCCAGCAGGACCTGTACTGTTGTGTTTTAGGCTGATGATGAGTAAAATTAAACACCCTTTTCCCCTGATACCTCTACTCTGACTGTCTTTGACGATAATTGCAGCAGCAAGGAACATTAATGTCATTAGACCAAAACAGAAAGGACAATAGATTTGGGGCTTTCTTTCAAAGCTCCAGTAGGTACTGTCTGGCACCCCCCACCAACCCCCTCCCTCCCTTCCGCCCTCCATCTCTCTTCCTCTCCTCCTCCCACTCCCTCCTCTCCTCTTACCCAAACCGTCAGTGACGTGTAGTGTGCTGGTGCCTCTCTGATCATGGCCATGTTAACTGGAATCGAGGGTGACTGTTGGCGGGATGAGACTTGTGTAGCGGATAAAACTCGCTGGCCCAACCGGCGTCGTTAGGTAGCCGTCCTAATGTGGGGAAATGTTACCAGTTCGCTGGGCTGTGCTCACCTTGGGCGTCGCTGTCGGCCTTGCCTGAACAAACGCCTCCCTTCTGTCCGTGAGAGAGCGAGAGAGGGGGCCGCCTGCGGAAAATGGGCACTGGAGAATACCTTAGTGCCAGCCACACAAACGTGCGTGTGGACGCACACGCACACCCTGCAACCCATCTAAGAGACACACACATTCCATAACCAGTGGGGGAAAATTGATTTGCCGGCTCTCACTCAATTAGCTAAAAAAATCTCTCTCTTTTTAAGATGGCAACGCAAACAGCGACAACCTTCAGATAACCTCCACCGGTGGGTCTGGCTCGTGTTGTCACTGGAGAAGACAACAGCTGAAAGGGTGATGTCTATCTCTCCTCTTCTCAGAAGTGACAAGGTGTCTGAGATATAGGAGCATTCTCTGTTGATAAATGGTCATTGGGATAACCTCCAGTATAAAACATTACATTTTACATTTTAGTCATTTAGCTACTTACAGTAGTGAATGCATACATTTCATTTCATACATTATTTTTCTGTGCTGGCCCCCCGTGGGAATCGAACTCACAACCCTGGTGTTGCAAACACCATGCTCTACCAACTGAGCTACAGGGAAAACACGCTCTATATAAAGTCAGACCATGGGGTTTTTAGTCATTTTAGGCAAAAGTTTATTGATCTAGTCCTATTTATGAAAGGTGATTGCTTACTAAGAGTGATAAAGTCATGTGATTGATTACTAAGAGTTTAGATATACCTGTGATAAAGTCATGTGATTGCTTACTAAGAGTTTAGATATACCTGTGATAAAGTCAGGTGATTGCTTACTAAGAGTTTAGATATTCCCAGCATGAAGTCAGGTGATTGCTTACTAAGAGTTTAGATATACCTGTGATAAAGTCATGTGATTGCTTACTAAGAGTTTAGATATTCCCAGCATGAAGTCAGGTGATTGCTTACTAAGAGTTTAGATATTCCCAGCATGAAGTCAGGTGATTGCTTACTAAGAGTTTAGATATACCTGTGATGAAGTCAGGTGATTGTTTACTAAGAGTTTAGATATGCCTGTGATAAAGTCATATTCCAAAAAAGAAGAGATGCTGGCATCTCCCCAAAATAAAAATAAAGTGTTGTTGCTGTCTTTCTGGGAGATTATATTTTAGTCACTTAGCAGACACTTATCTAGAGGGACTTACAGGAGCAATTAGGGTTAAATGCTTTGCTCAAGGGCACATCGACATATTTTTACCCAGTCGTCTCGAACAACGACCATTCCGTTACTGGCCCAACGCAATTAACCGCTAGGCTACCTGTCGCCGTTGATGCCATTGGAAGTTGATCTTTTACCGTTCAAGTTCTGTGAACTGCTCAACCAGACGGGATTGGTACCACTGATGCTGTTGTGTAGTCTGCAGCCTCTTGTCATAAACACATCTTGATATTCCCAGACCACACGCTCTACGAAAGCTTTAAGTACAGTACTGCTGACACCCATTAATCAATGAAATGTCCTTATCAAGAACATTTATGCTGTTTATGCATTGATTCCATCACACGCACCTGATATAGTAGGCCTACATTGTTTCGTCTTTTCTCTGTCTGAACATTCAAGGCATGTGACACTTTTTAGGGAGTGCAATTCATCCGTCTGACAGCACGCTTGACATTTCAAGTAGGCATAATGGCTAGTCCATAAATTGTTTTATGGTGAGCGAGCGTTGTGCCTTTTCCTGTCCAACGACGTCTACACATTTTTAGGTTGCACCTCTACTCACGTTGGTTGAGCACCTTCTACTTCTAGTCCATCTACTTCTAAGCACATTCCTAATATTGAGTTGCACCCCCTTTTGCCCTCAGAACAGCCTCAATCAATTCAGCGAATACCATTGGGTTTCAGCATGAAATATCCTTCATATATATTTCATTTATTTTACTATGTCAATATGTATTTCTTGTCAATGTTTTGTTGTCAAACTGGTGGCAGTTGTGAACACAGTCATTAGTTGAAAGAGTAACAGAGTTAATTGAAAATCATGGCATAATTGATTAGATCCTTTTTCATTAATTAGGCTATTTTCTCTTAAACCATACTGTCACGGTTGTCTTCAGTGAAAAAGGACCAAAGCGCAGCGGAAGTGTGGATACTCATTTTTTAATGTTCACAAAAAGGAGTAGAGCATCCACTTGAAACAAACAAAACAACAAACAATACTCACAACAGCAACAGTGTGGCAGGCTCGTCCAAACGCAGTGCACACAACAATTCCCCACAAACCCAAAAGGCAAAGTAGGCCACTTATGTGTGACTCCCAATCAGCCACAACCCTCTACAGCTGTGCCTGATTGGAAGTCACACGGCCAAAATTAATGAAACCACAAAACACACACTCTTCTGCCACGTCCTGACCCAACTACACCCTCTACTGGTCAGGACGTGACAGTACCCCCCCCCCCCCCCTTAAAGGTGCTAACCCCGGCAGCACCTTTAAAACAAAAAAAACAAAAACAACCCCAAACAACAAAACAAAATTTCCCCTCTACTAAAGGGAGGGAAGGGAGGGTGGCTGCCGTCAACGACGGCACTGTGCTACACCCCCCCTCCCCAACCCACCTATATCAGGAGGTGGCTCCGGTTCTGGCCTTTCCCGGCAGTCGGGCCACTCTGGCAGTTCGGGGCAGTCTGGCCAGTCTGGCAGCTCGGGGCAGTCTGGCAGTTCGGGGCAGTCTGGCCAGTCTGGCAGCTCGGGGCAGTCTGGCCAGTCTGGCAGCTCGGGGCAGTCTGGCCAGTCTGGCAGCTCGGGGCAGTTCAGGGCAGTCTGGCCACTCGGGGCAGTTCAGGGCAGTCTGGCCACTCGGGGCAGTTCAGGGCAGTCTGGCCACTCGGGGCAGTTCAGGGCAGTCTGGCCACTCGGGGCAGTTCAGGGCAGTCTGGCCACTCGGGGCAGTTCAGGGCAGTCTGGCCACTCGGGGCAGTTCAGGGCAGTCTGGCCACTCGGGGCAGTTCAGGGCAGTCTGGCCACTCGGGGCAGTTCAGGGCAGTCTGGCCACTCGGGGCAGTTCAGGGCAGTCTGGCCACTCGGGGCAGTTCAGGGCAGTCTGGCCACTCGGGGCAGTTCAGGGCAGTCTGGCCACTCGGGGCAGTTCAGGGCAGTCTGGCCACTCGGGGCAGTTCAGGGCAGTCTGGCCACTCCGGCAGTTCAGGGCAGTCTGGCCACTCCGGCAGTTCAGCGCAGTCTGGCCACTCCGGCAGTTCAGCGGCAGTCTGGCCACTCCGGCAGTTCAGGGCAGTCTGGCCACTCCGGCAGTTCAGGGCAGTCTGGCCACTCCGGCAGTTCAGCGCAGTCTGGCCACTCCGGCAGTTCAGCGCAGTCTGGCCACTCCGGCAGTCTGGCCACTCCGGCAGTTCAGCGCAGTCTGGCCACTCCGGCAGTTCAGCGCAGTCTGGCCACTCCGGCAGTTCAGCGCAGTCTGGCCACTCCGGCAGTTCAGCGCAGTCTGACCTCTCTGGCGACTGTTGACTGGCGGGCAGCTCTGACGACTGTTGACTGGCGGGCAGCTCTGACGACTGTTGACTGGCGGGCAGCTCTGACGACTGTTGACTGGCGGGCAGCTCTGACGACTGTTGACTGGCGGGCCGCACTGACGACTGTTGACTGGCGGGCCGCACTGACGACTGTTGACTGACGAGGCTGGGTTCACGCACTTGAAGCCTGGTGCGTGGTGCTGGTACTGGGCATACCCGATTGTGACCACGCACCTCCATGCTAGTGCGGGGAGCTGGCCTGGGGCTCCATTCTTGCCCCGCAACACTCCCCTTGTGCCCCCCCCTAAAAAATTATTGGGGGTGCCTCTCGGTCTCCCTTACCTCGCCAGCCTTCTTCCGCTGCTTGGTCGTGTGTTGGTGGGGAATTCTGTCACGGTTGTCTTCAGTGAAAAAGGACCAAAGCGCAGCGGTAGTGTGGATACTCATATTTTTTAATGTTCACAAAAAGGAGTAGAGCATCCACTTGAAACAAAGAAAACAACAAACAATACTCACAACAGCAACAGTGTGGCAGGCTCGTCCAAACGCAGTGCACACAACAATTCCCCACAAACCCAAAAGGCAAAGTAGGCCACTTATGTGTGACTCCCAATCAGCCCCAACCCTCTACAGCTGTGCCTGATTGGAAGTCACACGGCCAAAATTAATGAAACCACAAAACACACACTCTTCTGCCACGTCCTGACCCAACTACACCCTCTACTGGTCAGGACGTGACACATACGGTTTAACTAGAAACTCTTGGAAAATATGGACACAGATTTAATAAATTAATATTATATATGAATACATCTTTTAGAAGTAATTTCATTATATGATAGATTGCCATAGATTTTCTGTTAAAACCTGTTGAGGCCAGGGGGCAGGATCTTATCCCGGTATTGGGATTCATTGTCATGTGACCATGGCGGGGAATTCAAAACTGCAAGAGTAATCATTTCAAATAATCAAATAATCAACTATTTTCCTCCATTTGAAAGATATATCTCCTAAATCTAACCACGCTGTCCGATTTTCAGAGGCTTTACGGAGAATGCATAAAGTTAGGTTATGTGAGGAGAGTACATTGACAATAGCTGCGTGTAATGTTTAGCCAATTCAAAGAAGGGCATCAACAGACAGAAAACTAGCTAGAATTATGCACTTACCTTTGACAATCTGCATCAGATGACACTCATAGGACATTATGTTAGACAATACATGCATTTTTAGTTCCATCAAGTTCATATTTATATCCAAAAACAGCATTTACAGTCGCGGTGAAATTCAGAATTTTTTTCGGCTGGAATGCTCCCAGTGAATCCAGCATTACAAATCACGGAATTACTATTCGAAAACATTGGTAAATTATAATATTGTCATTCAAAGAATAATATATTATCGTCTCGTAATTGCTACCGAATGGCCAGATCTCAAAATAACTTTACTGGGAAATCACATTTTGCTATAAACTGGGTACTATGCTAACAACATAAGCTAAGCTATAAGCTAAGCTAAGCTAAACCGTTAGCATTAGCATCATCTAATATCGATAATAACATTCTAAATATCCCCTTACCTTTGATTATCTCCATCAGAAGGCGCTGCCAGCGATCCCAGGTCCAGAACAAATGTGGTTTCTTTTGACAAAGTTCATAATTTATGTCCAAATAGTTAGCGTTCAGTAGGCTCCCACAAAATGAGGTGGGCAGTGTAAAGTCACGCCGAAAAGCTAAAAAAAACCTAGTAAATAATCTATTTATGTTTGTTCAAACATGTCAAACGTTGTTTAGCATTAATCTTTTGGTCCATTTTTAACGTGAAACATCAGTAAACATCAGTAATATTTTCACACAACCTATCAAGTGTCTAGAATAAACGATTATGACAAAGACACTCTTCTCAGATTCATGCGCAGGCGCAAAAAATGAAGTGATGACGTGTCAACTTGTAAGCTTTCTAATTCGGTCTGTATTCATCACAGATGCTTCAAACAACTTTCTAAAGATCGTTGACATCTAGTGGAAGCAGTAGGAGTTGCGAACTGAATCCTTTCTCACTGTGGTATCTTTAAAACAATGACACTAAATAGTACAGTCACAAAATTCTCATTTTTTTAAATCTATTTTTCACAGGTTTTTGCCTGCAATATGAGTTTTGTTATACTTACAGACACCATTCAAACTGTTTTAGAAAATTCAGAGTGTTTTCTATCCGAATGTGTTAATAATATGCATATCCTAGCTTCTGAGTTGGTGTAGGAGGCAGTTAAAAATGGGCACATATTTTTTTCAAAATTCTCAATACTGCCCCCGTGGCCCGTAGAGGTTAACAAAATTACTAAAGATTCCGGTAACTTCGGTAAATTACCGGTAGCTTTTACAACCCTGTTCGGTATTGAGAGCATGATCCTTTTCTGAACCTTCAATTCAGACTTTCTTAAGTTGACAAGGACACCAAATTGTCTGCCTTGAGGAAAACACAGCTTTCTCGCTCTCCTTTAGATAAGAAGCCATCATTATTTGACTGTCAAGACACAACTCATTTGAGATAAATCCTATTGTTTGTCTACACTTTAACAGAGCCAGTCTTGTTCGCCCGGAGTGCCAGGGTGCATTCCAAATGTGTCGCTGCCGCAGCCATGCTTTTTTTCTTAGGCAACCTCAGGTCACGACATTGCACTCACTGCTCTGTAGTGAGACTTTAAAGAAGTGCCCTTCTTTCCAGTCATCCAGGCTGCATCACAAACGGCACCATGTTCCCCTATGTAGTGCACTACTTCTGACCAGGGCCCATAGAGCTTGGGTCAAAAGTAGTGCACTAAATAGGGAATAGCGTGCCATTTTGGATGCACCCCCAGTCATCCAGACTAAGCCACATTGTTTGTCTGTCCATTTGCTGTCACGGGGTCATAATTATGCAGAGGAAGGACAGGAGGTCAGGTTAGACGAAGTCTTAGGAAAGGCTCTTTACAACAGAACAGCACGGTGGAGTGGCCTTTGCCTTGACATCACGTGTTCTCTGTCTAGTCAAGGAAGAGCAGGTAAAGGTACAGGAAGTAAACAGGATGACTGTCATGTCATGCAGATGTCATATGGATCGTGTTGTCACTGGAGAAGACAACAGCTGAAAGGGTGATGTCTATCTCTCCTCTTCTCAGAAGTGACAAGGTGTCTGAGATATAGGAGCATTCTCTGTTGATGCATGGTCATTGGGATAATCTCCAGTATAAAACATGCTCTGTATAAAGTCAGACCATGGGGTTTTTAGTCATTTTAGGCAAAAGTTTATTGATCTAGTCCTATTTATGAAAGGTGATTGCTTACTAAGAGTGATAAAGTCATGTGATTGTCACTGGAGATTGTCACATGTGATTGTCTACAGTATACCATTATAGCTTAAAGAAATTGTACACAAGAGGGCGTGTGTTTTGACTTTTTTAGCATGGCTGTGCTGCGGTCTTAGGTATGATCGTACACTCCATGAGTGTAGAATTGCTTTTCTACAATGCGTTACAATAGAACATATTAAAACAATGAGTGACTTATTTTAATTAAACACTTTATTTTGATACAGTTGTTCATACTATTTCATCCTTCCACGAGGATATAGTCCCGACACAGGTTTAGAGTTGCTAGCTAAGCTGACTGGTTGTTCATTTGATTGGCAGGTTGCCGTGCCAAAGAAAGATAGTTAGGCTCTTCCCCTTGCTAGCTAGCCAACTACACATATAACTCAATCACTTCAAACTGAAGCTGGAGAGACAGCAAACCAGCTGCATTTTGTTTTGTGTTTTATTTTACCAGTTTGTTTTATTGACATTTCTTTGTATATATCCATAAAAATAATGCTGATGCAATAATGCTGATGCCTGTCTCAGAAAAGCTGTATTTCTCATCCTGACATGTTCACTCTCTAGACGTGTTGGCTGACAACATCACCAAACTGATGTGCGCGCAATGGAAGCACACATTGATATGACTCGGAACGGTCAGATAGCTAGCATCAATGACAACAAGCTGCATTGTGGGGAATCATAGGTGGCTTGTTTCAACTCGTTGCATGTTGTTATTGATACCATGTCTTGTTTGAGCTGATTTGACTGATTTGATGTATATGCTGATATGGCTCAAATTCACTAGCTCGCTAACCAACAAATGTAACAATGGATTTGAAAGACAACAAGTGCTCATTGTGCAAATGTGTATATGTTTTCACTAAACATTTGGAGACTAAATATAGTTTTTGTACATGTTGTCAATAATCTAAGCCAACCCCGTCTATTTTTCTTGCTAAACAACCAATCTTTCCATGAATGGTGAAGATCGCATTTCATATTTAAAACAACGTTGCAAAGATCAGAGCGGCAGACAGTAACATTTGTACAAAGCCCCCACCTGTAAAAAAGGAACACCTATGTGAGAATGCTGTTCATTGACTACAGCTCAGCGGTCAACACCGTAGTGCCCACAAAGCTCATCACTAAGCTATGGACCCTGGGACTAAACACTTCCCTCTGCAACTGGATCCTGGACTACCTGACGGGCCACCCCCAGGTGGTAAGGGTAGGCAACAACACATCTGCCACGCTGATCCTCAACACTGGGGCCCCTCAGGGGTGTGTACGTAGTCCTCCCCATTTGTTTTTTACACTGCTGCTACTCGCTGTTTATCATCTATGCATAGTCACTTTACCCCTACCTACATTTACAAATTACCTCTAACCTGTACCCCCGCACACTGACTCGGTACCAGTACCCCCTGTATATAGCCTCGTTATTGTTATGTTATTGTGTTACTTTTAATTATTTTTTATTTTATTTTTTACTTTAGTGTATTTGGTATATATTCTCTTAACTCTTCTTGAACTACACTGTTAGTTAAGGGCTTGTTAATAAGCATTTCATGGTAAGGTCTACACTTTTGTATTCGGCACATGTGACAAATACATTTTGATTTGTTGTTGCAAACCAAATGCTTGCCTAGAACCAAGGTGGAAGTAATGTAATTAGTAAAAAGCCTTATTGCTTTTCTCTTGTCGTTTGCTGTGGTATAAAGAACAGTACAGTGATATTTGAAATGGGAGAGTAAACAATTATTTTTGCATCAAGTGCATGCTAATTGTTTCTTTTCAGCACGGCTTAGAACGCGTCTTAACCAATCAAAATGCATGTTTTGACCAACCCATTGAAGAAAAGTCTGTAAAGGCTTCTACCCAGAAAACAGCAAGCAGCAACTGTCTCAGCTTGATTTGACTGAACATTTCTTTTCATGTCATCTCAGCAATCTCAAGTTTCTGTCGAGGTTGTCAGACATGTACCTGTGCCCACTCACAAATACTGACCTTACTACCACTTCGAGGTAGCATATAAAATATATCACTGGTCATTTATCAACTACTGAAATGTATGGAAAGCTTATATTTCTCTCTATCCACTAGACCTAAGAGACATGATGGCATTTCAGATAGCATGGCAATCTGGATCGTTAGAAAGGAGGCGGATGGGGAAACGTAGTCCTGTAATTGACTGAGACAAGTGGAAAGTGAGGACAACCGCTGGGAGTAAACAAAGGATTAAGACCCAATTCAGTTTTGTCAGAGTCAAATTGGATGAAGACGGGGAATGTGTGGGGAATTTGAGTGGAGTGACGGGATGGAACAATTATCATTGTAACAAACTTTTTCTCAAGCATTTAGAGGATATTTAAGGCAGTGGCACTCCAGTCTCCTTTTTTCACCTTATGTAACACCTGATTTACTTAGCAAAAGGATCATCTCAATAGGTGGTCTAGGTAAGCCATTACATAGTACAAGTTGGTGGGGGGGGGCCTTACCTCTTTTGTTCTCTACAACATTAACATTTTATTAATTTAGCAGACGCTCTTATCCAGAGCGACTTACAAGAGCATTTAAGCTCAAGGGAACATCAAATATTTTTACTGGCATAAAACTCTTAACCGCTAATCTACCTGCCCCCCTATTGCTCCTCCATTGCTCCTCAAACAAGGGGGAGGCCAATGACATCACTGATTCCCATCAGACTAACGCCTTGAATTCCCTAAGCCTTAAAGTTTACAGTTGTGACTGCATTGTTTTCCCCTTTAGTGTGTGTATTTAAGATCTGTATTTAAGATTTTTTAAACAATGTCTTTAAGTTCCCATTATGTTCATTTTCACATTACCCAATGTCTCGCTCTCCGAATGAAGAGGGGAAGGGGGTTAGTGAGCGCTGCCTCCCATACTAAAATCTCGAGGTTATACTTAATGACTGCTGCTATCAAGGTAAGACCCAGATGCAACAATGTTTATTGTAGCAACAGGGGCAGGCAAAGACAGGTCAAGGCAGTCAGGGGTCGAAAATCCAGGGTAAGGCAAAGGTACAGGACGGCAGGTGGACTCAAGGTCAGGGAGAGGCAGAGTTCAGTAATCCAGAGGTGGAGCAAGGATACAGGGTGGCAGGCAGGCTCAGGGTCAGGCAGAGAGATCAGGTGGGCGGGTACAGGGTCAGGACAGGCAAAGCTTAAAAACCAGGAGGACAAGGAAAGAGGCTGGAAAACGATAGGAGCTGACAGTAAAAATGCCGGTAAGCTTGAACGAACAAGACAAACTGGCAACAAACAGACAGAGAACACAGGTATAAATACACTGTGGATAATTGGGAAGATGGGCGACACCTGGAGGGGGGTGGAGACAAGCACAGTTGAAACAGATCAGGGCAAAGTACCCCCCCCCCCCTTCTAGGGACGCCACCTGGCGTTCCACCTGGGCGGATATCTGGGGTGCCGGCGGTGAAAGTCGGCGCTGAGGGCCGTGTCCAAGATGTCTTTAGCGGGAACCCAGCACCTCTCCTCCGGGCCATAACCCCTGCCCCATGGTTGAACCCTCAAGAGGCGTCTCACCGTGTATGCTGGCTGGACCTCGATGACACAAGGGGGAGGGATGGGCCTAGAAACAGAAGACAAGGGGCAGTCAGACATGGTTTTTACGGAGGGTACAGGGCAACAGAGGATGAACAGCAGAGGGGCTAATGATCTTGGAGCGTGGGGAACAGGTCTCGGCTTCCGGGGGTGTAGCCGCGGCCCTATAGCAACGTGCCAGTGCCTCAGACTTGAGCTTCTTAGATACCGGTCGGTGCTGCAGAAGCGAAGTGGCCTGGGCCTTACTGAACCCCTCCCGGAGGTCCTGGTACTCTGCGGAGCTGGCGGAGAGGTCCTGGGCAATTTCCAAGCCCCCAGGAAAACGTCCCGGGGCAGGCAGAGCTGACTTCAGGCAATGAGAGAGCTGACTTCATGCAATGAGTGTGGCAGGATGGTCTCCAGCTCACGATGGTACCAGTAGCCCAGTCAATGAAAGGATTGTGTCGCTAGAGCCAAGAGAATCCCAATACCACGGGGACCTGCGGAGACTCAACTAGCAGGAATTGGATAGCCTCGCTGTGGTTACCTGACACTCGTAGGCTGACGGGGGTGGTCTGGTGGGTGACCCAGCCTAAGGAGTGCCTATCCAGCACTCTAACATCCATGGGAATGGAGAGTGGTGGAGAGGGGATGCCCATCTTGGACACCAGGGTAACGTCCATGAGACTCACATCGGTCCCCGAGTCGATGAGTACCTGGAGAGACTTGGACTGGTCACCCCACAGCAGGGCGGCATAGAGAGGGAGTCGAGTAAGGGGAGAAGAACAATTATCTTTCAGACCCTCCAGTGTACTCACTCCAACGAATGAGCTAGCTCTCTTGGAGGGACAAGTAGACGCTAAATGACCGGCAGTACCGCAAAACAGACAACTCTGGGTCTCAAGTCTACCTACGTGTTCGGCTGGAGACAGCCCAGCCCTGCCGAGCTGTATCGGCTCGTGAAGAGGTGAAGCGGCAGTCTCTGGAGGTTCTTGGAGGGACGCGGGTAAGCGCGGATCCTTTCGGGGACGTAGACGCTGGGGACTTCCGGAGTTTATCAGCTACAAGGTAGGGTCCCTGAGGCCACAATCGCACCTCTTCTCCCTCCTACATTCCCGTAGCCGACCATCAATCTGGATGGTTAACAAGGTCCTCTACTCCGACAATTAATCCACACATAAAACGGTCAACCGAATCGTTTCTAGTCATCTCTCCTCCTTCCAGGCTTTTTCTTCTTTGAACTTATATGGTGATTGGCATCTAAACTTTCATAGTATTACCACGATGACCGACAACACAGTTCGTCTTTCAATCACCCACGTGGGTATAACCAATGAGGAGATGGCACGTGGGTACCTGCTTCTATAAACCAATGAGGAGATGGGAGAGGCAGGACTTGCACCGCGATCTGCGTCACAAATAAAAAGGACTTCTATTTTAGCCATTGGCAACGCAGACGCTCATTGACGCATGCAAGCAATGTGGGTGCAATAATTGAATAATGTAGATTTCTAAATGTATTTTGCGACGGTGTAGTCAGCCTGTTAGGTGAAGGAGGTTGCAAGCTGAGCTAAGCATCACAGCAGAGAGGAATTAGCTTTGCTGTTTCATGTACTCTGGAAGATTGTAAGACGTGTCGATAACCTTGAGGACACAACCATTCAGTCTGTCAGTCTGGGACTTGTGCGGGACTTGTGTGAGACAGTGGTAGTCAGGCATTTGAAAGGGGAAAGTTGAGAAGATAGGGGATTATTGTCCTCAGACAGTCAGCGGGTGTCAATGGACAAGCCATTTTTATGGTGGTGGAGAGGTCCAGTCCCTGTGTAACTATAATAATAATACATATTTGGTTCATTCTAATGTATTAGACATAGGGGAACAAATACATACAGTTGAAGTTGGAAGTTTACATACACCTTAGCCAAATACATTTAAACTCAGTTTTTCACAATTCCTGACATTTAATCCTAGTAAAAATGCCCTGTCTTAGGTCAGTTAGCATCACCACTTTATTTTAAGAATGTGAAATGTCAGAATAATAGTAGAGATAATTATTTATTTCAGCTTTTATTTCTTTCATCACATTCTCAGTGGGTCAGAAGTTTACATACACTCAATCAGTTTTTGGTAGCATTGCCTTTAAATTGTTTAACTTGGGTCAAACTTTTCAGGTAGCCTTCCACAAGCTTCCCACAATAAGTTGGGTGAATTTTGGCCCATTCCTCCTGACAGAGCTGGTATAACTGAGTCCGGTTTATAGGCCTCCTTGCTCGCACACGCTTTTTCAGTTCTGCCCACACATTTTCTATAGGATTGAGGTCAGGGCTTTGTGATGGCCACTCCAATACCTTGACTTTGTTGTCCTTAAGACATTTTGCCACAACTTTGGAAAAATGTTTGTGATCATTGTCCATTTGGAAGACCCATTTGCGACCAAGCTTTAACTTCCTGACTGATGTCTTGAGATGTTGCTTCAATATATTCCCATAATTTTCTTCCTCATGATGCCATCTATTTTGTGAAGTTCACCAGTCCCTCCTGCAGCAAAGCACCCCCCGTGCTTCATGGTTGGGATGGTGTTCTTCGGCTTGCAAGCTTCCCCCTTTTTCCTCCAAACATAATGATGGTCATTATGGCCAAACAGTTCTGTTTGTTTCATCAGACCAGAGGACATTTCTCCAAAAAGTACGATCTTTGTCCCCATGTGCAGTTGCAAACCGTAGTCTGGCTTTTTTATGGCGGTTTTGGAGCAGTGGCTTCTTCCTTGCTGAGCGGCCTTTCAGGTTATGTCGATATAGCACTCGTTTTACTGTGGATATAGATACTTTTGTACCTGTTGTTCAGGGATTGATTTGCACCTTTCGCACCAAAGTACGTTCATCTCTAGGAGACAGAACGCGTCTCCTTCCTGAGAGGTATAACGGCTGAGTGCTCCCATTGTGTTTATACTTGCGTACTATTGCTTGTACAGATGAACATGGTACTTTCAGGCGTTTGGAAATTGCTCCCAAGGATGAACCAGATTTGGAGGTCTACAATTGTTTTTCTGGGGTCTTGGCTGATTTCTTTTGATTTTCCCATGATGTCAAGCAAAGAGGCACTGAGTTTGAAGGTAGGCCTTGAAATACATCCACAGATACACCTTCTATTGACTCAAATCATGTCAATTAGCCTATCAGAAGCTTCTAAAGCCATGACATAATTTTGTGGAATTTTCCAAGCTGTTTAAAGGCACAGTCAACTTAGTGTATGTAAACTTCTGACCCACTGGAATTGTGATACAGTGAGGTATAAGGGAAATAATCTGTGAAATAACTTGTCATGCACAAAGTAAATGTCCTAACCAACTTGCCAAACTATAGTTTGTTAACAAGACATTTGTGGAGTGGTTGAAAAACAAGTTTTAATCACTCCAACCTAAGTGTATGTAAAGTTCTGACTTCAACTGTAAGTGCAGGAAAAATGTGACATATTTGGCCTGCCACTCTCTACTGTCAATACCTTCATTCAACAAATAACCAGATAAACCAAGAGTTTGCTCTCCTTGGTTCATCCATTACTGAAAAAAGAAACAGGTGTGAACTTTGCAACCTTGCACCATCTTTCTTCAGTTATGGATAAACCACCAAGAAGACTGCAAACACTTTGTCAATGCTGACCATACTAGTTTTATAGGTAAACGGCTAAAGACTAATGAATACTCAGGGAGAAAAAGGTGTAGATTCACATGCAGAGTGCGGCAGGTGTTAATTTTGCCTTCGCAGAAGGCAGGAATCTTGGTCACAGGCAGGCAATGGTCATACACAGGTAGGCAAACAGATAGGTGAATCAAAACTAGGACTGAAGGCTATAACTGGTTCTCACAAACGAGCTAAGAAAAGGCTAAGTAGAGTCAAAACGAACAATACCTCACAAAGGTACAAATAGAATGAACAGAACTAAATAAGGAGCTGATGAGACCAGGTGAGTAACTAACACAGGTGAAATCAATGAACAAAAATGAAAGACAGGGCTACGTTCAAGAACACAACGAAACAGAACACAAGGTTGACAAAGAAAATAAATACAGAACCTTACAAAGACAGAGGACCTTCAATGACTTGCAGTTCATTCCCTATACATGTATGCGGTGTTATCATTTTAAATGTATCCCTCTCCCCTCATGAAAACAGAGTCAGTTTTAAGATTGCATGACTTTCACACTGTTTTGTGCTAAAGGCACTATACTGCATTATGCTTGAACAGATGTGCTTGTCAGTAGTTTAGTATTCATTTCAGACTTGAGAATAGATGGAAAAACATCTCACAACACCACAGAGTAGAGTACATGAAATATAAAAGAAATGGGTATAAAAAACGAGCATCTGAACGTTTAACTTCACTTATAATGTAACAACATAGCACATGCATATTAAAGCAATTCAAAGACTGTTCAGAATTACTACCATTAAAATCATTTTAAATGAAAATTATTGAACGATGTCCAAGGATATTGAGAAAGGAATAAAGTTACTTCGAAGAATGTTAGAATGATGGCATCAGGTTAGAATGTAAACTTCTCCATTAGTATGTGCCATTTAGATGGGTACTCACAATTTCAAATCAAATCAAATTGTATTTGTCACATACGACGTATACAACCTTACAGTGAAATGCTTACTTATAAGCCCTTAACCAACACTGCAGTTTTAAGAAAAATACCTACAAAAATAAGAATAAAAAGTAACAAATAATTAAAGAGCAGCAGTAAAATAACAACAGCAAGGCTATATACAGGGGTTACCGGTACAGAGTCAATATGCAGGGGCACTGGTTAGTTGAGGTAATTGAGGTAATATGTACATGTAGGTAGAGTTATTAAACTGACTATGCATAGACAATAAACAGAGAGTAGCAGCAGCATAAAATAGGGGGGGGAACAATGCATATAGTCTGGTTAGCCATTTGATTAGATGTTCAGGAGTCATATGACTTATGGCTTGAGGGTAGACGCTGTTTAGAAGCCTCTTGGACCTAGACTTGGCACTCTGGTACTCTTGACCCCAGTGATGGACCGTACGCACCACCCTCTGTAATGCCTTTTAGTCGAAGACCGAGCAGTTGCCATACCAGGCAGTGATGCAACTGGCCAGGATGCTCTTGATGGTGCAGCTGTAGAACCTTTTGAGGATCTGAGGACCCATGCCAAATCTTTTCAGTCTCCTGAGAGGGAATATGTTTTGTCGTGCCCTCTTCACGACTGTCTTGGTGTGCGTGGACCATGTTCGTTTGTTGGTGATGTGGACACCAAGGAACTTGAAGCTCACAACCTGCTCCATTACAGCCCCGTCGATGAGAATGGGGCGTGTTCAGTTCTCCTTCTCCTGTAGTTCACAATCATCTCCTTTGTCTTGATCACGTTGAGGAAGAGGTTGTTATCCTGGCACCACACGGCCAGGTCTCTGACAGTCACCGGGGCCAAGCTTTCTGTCATCCAGGTCCTCTATACTAGGTGGTGTCAGAGGAAGGCCCTAAAAATCGTCAAAGACTCCAGCCACCCTAGTCATAGACTGTTCTCTCTGCTATCGCATGGCAAGCGGTACCGGAGCTCCAAGTCTAGATCCAAGAGGCTTCTAAACAGCTTCTACACCTAGGCCATAAGACTCCTGAACAGGTAATCAAATGGCTACCCAGACTATTTGCATTCCCCCCCCCCTCTTCTACGCTGCTGCTACTCTCTGTTATTATCTATTCATAGTCACTTTACTAACTCTACTTACATGTACATATTACCTCAATTACCTCGACACCTGTGCCCCCACACATTGACTCGCTACCGGTACCCCCTTTATATAGCCCCGCTATTGTTATTTACTGCTGCTCTAAGAGTATTTATTTTTTCTAAAAACTTCACTACACCTGTTATTTTCTGCGCATGTGACGAATAAAATGTGTCATTTAGATGGGTACTCACAAATTGAGAGATTCTAGCATTTATTCACAGTTGGCTGCAGTACAGAAGTCTAAAACATTTTTCATGCATTGCTCATATTTGCTGTCTTTCTACAGTACACTACATGTTATGGAATTATAACTTTAGAATTCCTACACATATTCACTGTATGGAATATGCATACTAACAGCAGTCAGTGTAACTGTATAAAGATAAGACTAGCCCGTGACAAACCACATTTTAGACAGAGTGGTATGGGAATATAGGTTAGAGCAACCCTGTTGACTTGGTGTTGGAGCGGTGCAAGAGGATAAACAGGCGATGATTTGATATTTACAGCAGGTTCTGGTCCCACGTCAGAGGCATCCTCTTTTATGCACAGAGGCACCTGGCTGTACAGTGCAGTAACAACCCTCCAAACGCTTAGCTTAGCTGGCAGAGCACAAGGCAGGAACATCATCCAACACAAGAAGCCCTGGGGTTTTAGGGAGAAAGGTGAGCAACTGCGCTCCCGCTGCAAACCAATTAGCAAATGATTCCCTGCACCCCGCTCTTGGAAACAGAACAGGAAAGAATTCTGGGAAATGAGAACCGGTAACAGCTCTTTGTGTGTGTGTTTGTGTGCGTGTGTGTGAGAGAGAGCTGATGTGTGTTGTGTGTCGGGGATTGTTTTTGTAGGGGAAAGTGTGTGTGTGTGTGTGTTCATGCGTGTACAGAAAGCTGTGTAAGCAAAAGACAACATTCTTCTGGCCGAGGATCAAATGCTAACGAAAAACATTTTAAAAAACATCCCATCGGAATCCCTCTACTTAGTCAAAAAAAAATTGTATCCATAGATTCATGGAAATGCTCACATCAATGGCTCACTGCCATAAAGCCTGACATTGGCAGGTCTCTACAGACAGAAGTAACCAGACACAGGGACAGGGTTCAAACATAGTCTTATAGCACATTCTTATACCTTGAGTAATGCAGAGGAAACGGAAAAGAAAAACATAAAAAAGCATGATACTAAAGGTCAACTTGGAGGACAAGTGTCAAACGAGCAAAAGCCATGTGCAGCCAACCTTGACTTGTGCTCCACTGCCTCTGAGAGTTGATGCCAGTCTATCAGCAGGCAGCCTGCAGTGCAGGAGTGGTAGAATACATACTGAACTAGCGTTCTCTGAATAGCATCTACTTACAGTATGTAGCTGCATCTGTAGATGGCCTGTTTGACAGTTCACACACAAAAGAAAGTAGGTATTGCAGTTGTGTGTGTGTGTCCGTGTGTGTGTGTTGCATTTGCAGAAGCATTCATTCCATTCCAGAACATCCCAGACATTAACATACATCAATCAAAGATCACCAATGGTATTGACTATATGTCATCTTATTAAAGTTATTTGAATCCTAAAACTCATGGGGTGAAGGTAACCTACATGACCAAAAGTATGTGGACACCTGCTTGACGAACATTTAATTCCAAAGTCATGGGCATTAGTATGGAGTTGGTCCACCCTTTGCTGCTACAACAGCCTCCACTCTTTTGGGAAGGCTTTTCACTAGATGTTGGAACATTGCTGTGGGGACTTGCTTCCATTCAGCCACAAGAGCATTAGTGAGGTCGGGCACTGAAGTTGGATTAGGCCTGGCTCGCAGTCGGAGTTCCAATTCAACCCAAAGTTGTTCTATGGGGTTGAGCTCGGGGCTCTGTGCAGGCCAGTGAACTTCTTCCACACCGATCTCGACAAACCATTTCTGTATTGACCTCACTTTGTGCACAGGGGCATTGTCATGGTGAAACAGGAAAGGGCCTTCCCCAAACTGTTGCCACAAAGTTGGAAGCACAGAATCGTCTAGAATGTATTCTGTAGTGTTAAGATTTCCCTTCACTGGGAGCCTGAACCATGAAAAACAGCCCCAGACCATTATTCCTCATCCACCAAACTTTACAGTTGGCACTATGCATTCGGGCAGGTAGCGTTCTCCTTGCAGCCGCCAAACCCAGGTTCATCCGTCGGACTGCCAGATGGTGAAGTGTGATTCATCACTCTAGAGAATACGTTTCCACTGCTCCAGAGTCCAATGGTGGCGAGCTTTACACCATTCCATCTGCCACTTGGTATTGCGCATGGTGACCTTAAGCTTGTGCATGGCTGCTCAGCCATGGAAACCCATTTCATGAAGCTCTTGACGAACAGTTCTTGTGCTGACGTTGTTTCCATAGGCAGTTTGGAATTTGGTAGTGAGTGTTGCAACCGAGGACAGACAATTTTTATGCACTGAACGCTTCAGCACTCGGTGGTCCCATTCTGTGAGCTTGTGTGGTGTACCACTTCGCTGCTGAAATGTTGTTGCTCCTAGATGTTTCCAATTCACAATAACAGCACTTACAGTTGACCGGGGCAGCTCGAGTAGGGCAGAAATTTGACAAACTGACTTTTTGGAAAGGTGGCATCCTATGACGGTGCCACGTTGAAAGTCACAGAGCTCTTCAGTAAGGCCATTCTACTGCCAATGTTTGTCTATGGAGATTACATGGCTGTGTGCTCAATTCTATACACCTGTCAGCAACAGGTGTGGCTGAAATAGCTGATTCCACTAATTTGAAGGGGTGTATATAATGTAGGTGTCAAGAAGAAGCCCTACTGATCATTGAAAGGGACTGGTGATGTGAGCAGCAAAATAAAGAAAACAAATATAGACAGAAAATAGGCCATCTGTTTATGTAAACCATTATGTTTTACCAATTAAAAAAATTGATAGATGGTAGGTGGAAGAAATGAACACTCATCATTTAAATAGAAAATTAATAATTATGTTTTTCAGGGTAGCTTATCCAGAATAAACATGTGAAAGTGGGTTAAATCGAGGAAAATGTAGTCATGCAGCATCTATATCCATTGTGCCTTTGTCTTTACAGGCACTGCTGAAATTACCATGTCACGCCTCATCTTTGAAATCTCTGGGATCCCAGCCCACCCTACTTCTATACCAGTGACAGTAAACTATTTTCTTCCCAAGTTCTCTTTTCTCCTTAGTACCTGACTTACACAGATTATTCATATTCCATTCCACCAGCAGCTACTTGCATTGGAAACACTGAAGCAAGGAGGGAGAGATGGATGAGGGGTGGGGGAGAGCAGGCTAATGCTATTTTTAGACTTGAGCTGTGTGAGTCATTCAAAGCAATGCTTAAAATGAGACCCAACCATGGAGTTTTGGAAACGGGAAGCAATAAAGCGATCCAAATGACACACATTCAGCTGGATGGATCAACTCTCTAATTAACAAGTGACATTTGTTATCTTTGTGATGTTCATCATGCAGTAATAATGGGTGATTAGACACAGTAATATCACAAAATCACTCATATGTTGTCAAATGTAACACTATTTTGGGGTTTATATGGTCCCACCCCCATTTTGTGGTAAAACTACTCTGGTTAGTGTTTATATTTTTGGAGTTAAAACAACACTAAATTGAATAAATATTAAAATCAGAGAGTTGTAACTCCAATTCCCATTTTACTATTTTCAGTGTTGATTTTAATCAACTCCCTTGCCATTTTACACTTGTGTTGTTTTGGGAAAAAAACAATGTCGATGTGTCCCTGAGAAAGGCACTTTATATTTATTTAATTTACCTTTATTTAACTCGGCAAGTTAGTTAAGAACAAATTCTTATTTTCAATGACGGCCTGGGAACAGTGGGTTAACTGCCTTGTTCAGGGGTAAAACGACAGATTTTTACCAAGTCAGCTCAGGGATTCGATCTTGCAACCTTTCGGTTACTATTCCAACGCTCTAACCACTAGGCTACTAATAACTCCTGTGAGTCTGCTAAATGACAAAAATGTAAGTTGCACTATTGGTGTGAGAAATTGCTAGGTGCTGTACATCGCATTGAACAGTCAAGGTGAATAGCATGATGCATCTTTGTAGAATCACACCATGCACAAAGGTTTGTAATAGGCCATGATGTCACCATCCGGGGAAGTGACGAAAGCTGGATTAAATCACCATGTACCCCCTCATCACTTCAGGAAACTCCGGTTGCCTACCTGATTACCTATCAAATCCCATTCACCTTTCTTTTTGAAAGCGGGGGAAAACTGCCAGTCGAGTAAGGCTTCAGAAAGGCTTTACGTCTCTCCGCCTAATTGGCTTGCTCTTCTATTCTCGAATTAGAATGCAGCAGAAGTTTTGGTCGAATCAGAAGAGAATACATGGCCGGAATGATTAAGAAGCCCCTTTGAAAGCCTCAGCCATTTGAACTCTGTTCCCTGTCATTCTATTCTGAATCATATTCCTGAGCACTGTAGGGAACTTATATCGGTTCTATGATCCCTCTCCACACTTGCATTTTTCTTTACTGCTCCGGCTGATATTTGGGGAGGGGGGGGATTTCATTTTTTGGGGGATTTCATTTTGAGAAGGGCTCTTTGTTTTCAATGCAGTGTGTCTTATTTTCAGCTGCATGGAAAATAAACATACAGCAGAGATGACAACTTTTTTTGAAATAGGCAATATTGTCATAATCAACCCAAAAACTGTCTTAAAAACATAGTCAGCTATATCCCTTTATTAACCCTAAAAGTATCAACAAAGGCAAAAACCTTTTTTTTATATAATTCCGAAATTTGAGGACTTTGTCAAGCAAGTACTGTAGGTACCGACATAAAAACACACGTTGCGATGATTTATGTGTTTATATGGAAGAATTACAAATAATCTCTCTTTTGTATACTAGTGTTGTGTGGCTAGGTTTGCAAAGGGAGTGTATATTATTGGAAGCTTTCGAAGTTTAGCAGTAAACTATCGGAATCTTTTAATGATTTTATGTAATCTATCACAAGCTATCTAGTGGCCCTTTTGGGTACTACAGATTATCACAGGTATTTGTAATTATCTCTGGCCACGTGTGTGGCCTTATCACATGTAAAATATTTGAAGTAATTAAATACATTTGAAAAAAATAGAATGAGCTGTAAAACATTATCCTAAATTAAGCTATAAACTTAGTGAATACTATTGGTTTTAAAATGAGGATATCCACATGACATATCCTTTATGTCTATTTTTTATTACAAACATTTATTCATTTTACTATGTGAATATGCTTTTTTTCATGAATAAGGCTATTTTGTCTTGAACCATATGGTCTATCTACTAGAAATTCATCAAAATATAGACACATACATAATAAATTATTATTATATATGTAATACATCTTTTAAAAGTTATTTCATTACATATTACCAAAGTTACAATAGATTGCCATAGATTTTCAGTTACTAACGAAGGATCGGACACTTTTTTTTCCAATTTTCGCCTAAAATGACATACCCAAGTCTAACTGCCTGTAGCTCAGAATGTCACGACTTCCACAGAAGTCGGCTCCTGTCCTTCTTCGGGCGGCGTTCGGCGATCAACGTCACCGGCTTTCTAGCCATCGCCGCTCCATTTCTCATATTCCATTGGTTTTGTCTCGTTCCATTACACACCTGGTTTCCATTCCATAATTACTGCATGTATATAATCCTCTATTCCCCTCCATGTCTTTGTGTGTAATTGTTTGTTTGTGATGTGGATTATTGTCGGGCGCTTTACTTTTGCCAGGTTCCGTGTTTTTGGCACGTTATTGTTTTTATGTGCTGTATTTTGTGGAACGGAATTAAAGTGCGCCTGTTCACTACACTACTCTGCTCTCCTGCACCTGACTTCGGCTCCTGTACACACCCTTGACAGAATTACACACCAAACTATGGAGTCAGCAGGAGCAGGGACCCCGGTTAGAGGAGTCGAGGAGCGCGTCCAGGAACATTCTGCTATGTTACATCATCTTGGTACCATGATGGTTCGCGTTGTCCAGACTATGGATCGCTGGGAAAGACAAGAAGTCTCCCCAGTGCCTCAACCAGCGCAACCGGAGTTACCTCTACCCGTCCCGTCCGGACCCAGTCCCAGTGGAATGCATCTCTCCCTTCCCAGTGAATATGATGGGATGGCAACACAGTGCCAGGGATTCCTGCTACAACTGGACCTCTACCTGGCCACTGTGCACCCAGCTCCCTCGGAAAGGGAGAGAGTGTCTGCCCTCGTCTCATGCCTCTCGGGGAGAGCTCTGGACTGGGCAAACGCCGTGTGGGGAGAAGAAGACGCGGCATTGAACCACTTCGGGGAGTTCACCCGTCGCTTCCGGGCCATCTTTGACCATCCATACGAAGGTAGAGCGGCGGGGGAATGGCTCTTTCATTTGAGGCAGGGGACGAGGAGCGCCATGGAATTCACCCTGGAATTCCGGACCTTGGCCGCCGGAGCAGGCGGCCAAGCTATCGGTGCAGACCACTATGCCACTATGCCAGGGATGCCACCACCTCCTTCGACCAACTGGTGGAGTTGTCCATCCGGTTGGATAACTGCTGGTCACCTGCGGACGTCCAGAGGGGGCTCTGTCGGTGCCATCTTCCAGCACCATCGCTCCAGTGCCCATGCGCGTAGGGAGGCTGGAGGAGGAGCCATCACGTGCACCATCTGTGGACGCAGAGGGCACACTGCTGGTTGGTGCCGTGTCGGTTCCTCTGGGAGTAGAGGCAACAGGCAAGGCACTCTGGCGTCACCCCAGGTGAGTCTGCACCACACTCATCCAGAGTCCTCTGTTGACCACCTGTTTGTACCTGTTTGTTTCCCTGATTTTTACCCGCATTCCCAGCATAAGGTGCTTGTCAATTCAGGCGCAGCTGGGAATTTTATCGACAGAGCGTTAGCCCTTAGTTTAGGGATCCCCATTATTCCTGTATTTAGACCTTTCCCGGTTCACGCTCTAGATAGTCGATCATTAGGGTCCGGGCTAATCAGGGAAGTCACCATCTAATTGGGCATGGTGACGCAGAGGGGTCACGAGGAGAGAATCAGTCTCTTCCTCATTGACTCTCCTGCGTTTCCCGTGGTACTAGGCCTTCCCTGGTTAGCCCAGCATAACCCCACTATCTCCTGGCAACAGAGGGCTCTCACGTGATGGCGAGCTATGTACTCAGAATATTGAAAAATGTGCTTTCTCCGTAAAGCTATTTTAAAATCTGACACAGCGGTTGCATAAAGGAGTTCTGTATCTATAATTCTTAAAATAATTGTTATGTATTTTGTCAACATTTATGATGAGTATTTTTGTAAATTCACCAGAAGTTTTTGGTGGGAATGCATTTTCTGAACATCACGCGCCAATGTAAAAAGCTGTTTTTGGATATAAATATGAACTTGATTGAACAAAACATACATGTATTGTATAACATCATGTCCTAGGAGTGTCATCTGATGAAGATCATCAAAGGTTAGTGCTTCATTTAGCTGTGTTTTGGGTTTTATTGACATATATGCTTGCTTGGAAAATGGCTTGTGATTATTTTTGTCTATGTACTCTCCTAACATAATCTAATGTTTTGCTTTCGCTGTAAAGCCTTTTTGAAATTGGACAATGTGGTTGGATTAAGGAGAAGTGTATCTTTAAAATGGTGTAAAATAGTTGTATGTTTGAGAAATTGAAATTATTGGATTTTTGAGGTATTTGTATTTCGCACCACGCTGTTCCATTGGATATCGGCTAGGCATTCCGCTAGCCGAACGTCTGTCCTCAACTTAAATCGTTGAAGGCATGGAGACATTGGCTTTTCTCATCTGGACTGACCACCGCAACCTGGAGTACATCCGGGCAGCGAGGAGACTGAATCCTCGTCAGGCAAGGTGGGCCATGTTCTTTACCCGTTTTGTGTTTACCCTGTCCTACAAACCAGGTTCCCAGAATACAAAGGCAGACGCACTGTCCCGGCTGTATGACACAGAGGAGTGGCCCATGGATCAGACTCCCATACTCCCAGCCTCTTGCCTGGTAGCGCCGGTCATGTGGGAGCTGGACGCGGACATTGAGCAGGCGTTGCGTACAGAGCCTGCTCCCCTCCTGTGTCCTGTCGGGCGTATGTACATTCCATCTGCTGTCCGTGACCAGTTGATCTATTGGGCCCACACATCACCCTCCTCTGGTCATCTGGGGATCGGCCGGACGGTACGCTGTCTGACTGGGAAGTACTGGTGGCCCACCTTGGCTAAGGACGTGAGGGTTTATGTTTCCTCCTGCTCAGTGTGTGCCCAGTGTAAGGCTCCAAGACACCTGCCCAGAGGTAAGCTACACCCCTTACCCGTTCCACAACGACCTTGGTCACACCTGTCTATGGATTTTTTAACTGATCTACCTCTTTCATAGGGAAACACTACTATCTTGGTCGTTGTGGATCGTTTCTCTAAGTCCTGTCGTCTCCTCCCTCTTCCCGGTCTTCCTACGGCACTACAGACTGCGGAAGCCCTGTTTACTCACGTCTTCCGGCACTACACAGTGCCTGAGGATATAGTGTCTGATCGGGGTTCCCAATTCACATCAAGAGTTTGGAAGGCGTTCATGGAACGTCTGGGGGTCTCGATCAGCCTTACCTTGTGTTTTCACCCCGAGAATAATGGGCAGGTAGAGAGAGTCAACCAGGATGTGGGCAGGTTTCTGCGGTCATATTGCCAGGACCGGCCGGGGGAGTGGGCGGGGACCCAGACCCAGCGCTCGTGCCCTGGGCCGAGATGGGACAGAACTCGCTTCGCCACTCCTCTACTAACCTCTCCCCCTTTCAGTGCGTATTGGGGTACCAGCCGGTTCTGGCACCATGGCATCAGGGTCAGACCGAGGCTCCTGCAGTTGACGACTGGTTCAGGCGCGCAGAGGAGACATGGGAGGCCGCCCATGTTCACCTCCAGCGAGCTGAGCTTTGCCAGAAGAGCAGCGCGGACCGTCACCGCAGTGAGACCCCGGGACAGGGTCTGGCTCTCGACCCGAAACCTGCCCCTCCGCCTGCCCTGCCCGAAGCTGGGTCCGCGGTTTGTGGGGCCATTCAAAGTCCTGAGGAGGGTGAACGAGGTGTGTTACAGATTATTGCTTCCCTCTGATTACCATATTAACCCCTCGTTCCATGTGTCTCTCCTCAGGCCGGTGGTGGCTAGTCCGCTCCAGGAATCTGAGGTGCGGGAGGTCCCTCCACCCCCTCTGGACATCGAGGGGGCCCCGGCGTGCTCCGTTCGTTCCATCCTGGATTCGAGGCGTTGGGCAGGGGGCCTTCAGTACCTCGTGGAGTGGGAGGGGTGCGGTCCGGAGGAGAGGTGTTGGGTTCCGGTTGTGGATGTCTTGGACCCCGAACTGCTGCGGGAGTTTCACCGTCGCCGGCCGGATTGCCCTGCGCCTCGCCCTCCGGGTCGTCCCCAAGGCCGGTGTCGGCGCGCCGCTGGAGCCGCGCGTCAAGGGGGGGGGGGGCACTGTCACGACTTCCACCGAAGTCAGCTCCTCTCCTTGTTCGGGCGGCGTTCGGCGATCGACGTCAACGGCTTTCTAGCCATCGCCGCTCCATTTCTCATATTCCATTGGTTTTGTCTTGTTGCATTACACACCTGGTTTTCATTCCATAATTACTGCATGTATATAGTCCTCTGTTCCCCTCCATGTCTTTGTGTGTAATTGTTTGTTTGTGATGTGGATTGTTGTCGGGCACTTTACTTTTGCCATGTTCCGTGTTTTTGGCACATTATTGTTTTTATGTGCTGTATTTTGTGGAACGGAATTAAAGTGCGCCTGTTCACTATACTCTGCTGTCCTGCACCTGACTTTGCCTCCCGTACACACCCTTGACACAGGACCTGAAGCAAGGATATGCATATGCTTGATACTATTTGAAAGGAAACACTTTGAAGTTTGTGGAAATGTGAAATGAATGTAGGAGAATAAAACACCTTAGATCTGGTAAAATAAAATATATATATATTTTTTGGTTTCATCATCTTTGAAATGCAAGAGAAAGGCCACAGTGTAGTATTCCATCTTAGGCACAATTTAGATTTTGGCCACTAGTTGGCAGTAATGTATGTGAAAAGTTTTAAACTGATCCGATGAACCATTGCATTTCTGTTTAAAATGTGGAATCAAGTCTGCCCAAATGTGCCTAATTGCTTTATTAATACATTTTCAAGTTCATTACTGTGCACTCTCCTCAAACAATAGCATGGTATTATTTCACTGTAATAGCTACTGTAAATTGAACAGTGCAGTTAGATTAACAAGATTTTAAGCTTTCTGCCAATATGTCCTGGAAAATGTTCTTGTTACTTACAACCTCATGCTAATCACATTAGCGCATTTTAGTGCAAATGTCCCACCGTGGGGGGCGATCCTGTAGAGGTTTTTAATTACCAAAATTTCAGAAGATTCCAATAACTTTGGTAAATTACCAGTAGCTTTGCAACCCTATGCGTGGCTAAGCTGAAAATGTGGACTCAATATATATATATTTGTAAAAGTTTGTGATAAACGCACTGAATTTGGCACAGAAATAGATGCATGTACTCTAAAAAAATGTAAATATGGAGCCACCCCAAACTTGGACCCTGGAGGGAGAGGCAGCCACTATAACGAAAAAATACTAAAATATGTAAATACAAATTTAGATTCCAGTCAATGTATCTCTACCAAGTTGGGAGTCTCATCTTCAGATGTAATTGGAACTTTGAGTTGATAGCCCATATCGTTCCAAAGTTAGAACACCAGTGGCCATATCGCCTATAAAGCCCATATTGGTGGCTATTTTAGGTCATACCAGTATATCAGATTAGCTTAATAACCAATTTCTCAGCCTCTGAGTATCACACAAATACTTTGAATGAATGAAAGAATTTTTGGAGGAAGTTATGGAGGAAATGTATCAAAATAACTTTTCAAAACATAATTTTTTGGTTGAAAATGTCTATTGTAAACTATAAATGTGTGAAAAGTCAAAAATATATGTTTACTTTGAGAAATTTTAACCATTTACTGTTTGCTTGACAGAAAATGTCATTTTCCAATTACTTCCAATTCGGGGTCAAAACTGACCCTTGTTGGTACTTTGGGGTTCGAAATTTGTTGGTGCTTTTAGGGTTAAACATTGATGAAGCAACTCATATAGCAGGAGTAACATAAATCCACTGTGGGTTCTTTCCAGCAGTGCTCTCTAACAGATAGAACACCTAACTGTTGGCTGAGAACAACCAACCAACCCACGTTTCAGCTGCAGTAATTGCCGACCACCGCAAATGGACCCTCTGGATACCATGTTCAGCATGGCGTCTTTGGAGGACAGCTCCTAAACACAGGCATCCAGCAGCGAGATCAACAATCTAAATTAGGGCTTTGTGCAACAAGCCTCGGAGCACATTTCCAACACATTAGGTGACTGAATGCTACCCTTCGCCACCCCTCACCACCCCCAGCTCTTTGTACCCGGTGTTGCCATTAAAATACCTATTGCACTCCGTGCCACTCACCCCAGATGGGTTTGCCTGGCTATGTGGACCACAGGACTCATTTCAGGCTATAAAAATCCTCCCAAAACACCAGCCAGTGGATTACTCAGCCCGCTGCCGCCAAACACCATTTTCACATAGACCAGGATATGAATTATTCATAAATTCATTAACCTGAGCAATTTGCCTACTGGCTTCCCTCCCTCCAATGCAATGCAAAAATAGCACTATTTTGGGAGCTGAGCTCACCCAGAATATGTGATTTTGTGAGGTAGACTCAGAGAAATGCATAGGATATTGTGGTAGATGTGATGTGGTGTGGGTTTCTCATTGGTGTCCCTGTGCGCTTAAGTTAATAGACAGACACTGCATTTACAGACAACACTTCAAGTACTAATTACCTCAGCTGTGTTAACCAGTGGAGATGGACACAGACACAAACCTCCTCTCCCATTATATAAGTAGCTTACAGTCGCTCACTACTACCTTGTCTCTAGAGTAGGCCTACATCAATGAAGGTGCCTTACTTTGTGCAGTGTCCAGAGGGCTTTAGAGGGCTCCACAACCATTGCTGAGCTGAACAGACAAGCTCCAGACAAAATAGTTTCAAAGCACCACAAACTGCATTACCATCACAGAAAATATACTGTTTTTTTCCTGCATTGGTTTATGAGTCATTATGCATTATTATAAAGTCTATGTCATGGAAATGATGACAGACGATGCATCAGAATAGAGCCACATCAGATATACAGGAGATGTGCCATGTCTGGAATACATTCAGCCACTGTGGCATATGCAGAGATTTAAGATAATGTCACCCAAATGGTACAAGGACAGACTGTCTGAGCACGCTCTTAGATAACACACATCAGAAGGTTATAATATGAGTCTGAAAATGTCATGCATGGTGTTGGTTGTCATATAATATATGTGAGCTACAATAACATATACAGTATGTATGTATGTATACATTCTCAAACGTTTCAATTAATCACTTACGCTGACACAGATTGATAATTTTGATATTCACATCTTGTGCCAAAATTAGCATTAGAGCAGAAAGTCTTGACAAGCAATGAGTCATCACTAGTTACCACCACAGCCACAAAGTCATAAATCCCGCCCATTTCTATAATTTGATTTTAAACCTAACCTTAACCACACTGCTAAACTTATGCCTAATCCTAACCCTAAATGAAGACCAAAAAGCTATTTATTTCATGAATCTGTACGATATAGCCAATTTTGACTTTGTGGATGTGGTAACTATTTGAAACCCAAGCAATTGGGCTTGTGTGACTGGGAAATGAGGAAGGCATACTACTGCCAAAGTACAAAGTCGGTAGTTTGTCACTGTGATCACACCACAAATGTCACTGTAAAATGTGACAACACAGCCACTAGGCACTAGCTTACACCATGTATGAATTCATTTTGACCTCTGCCTTGTTGTTTTGTGACCAGTCACGGCGTACTTGTCACTGCGGTTTGCTTGTAAATAGTGAAAATCGTTACAGGCTCTTTAAATCATTATTTTACAAAATTTTTGGTCTTGTTTGCCATATTTAATTACCATGGGTCACAAAAGTTTTATGTCCTATGTCATGTGTCATTGTATTGTGTCAGATGGTGTAAATATTTGTGTATTTTACATTTAGAGGATTTCTATATTTTGTGAGAACTACCTTTGTAGAACAGTCTAAGTGTGTTCAAAATCACACCATATTCCCTACATACTGTAGTTCATGGAAATTACACCCTATTCCTTTAGTATTTTATACCATTGACTGACTAGTCTACATTTAAAATGGCACCCTATTCCCTGGGTAGTTCACAATAGGGAATATGGTGCTATTTCTGTGAATATGGTGCCATTTTGGACAAAGTCAATGGGGGAAAAGACTCAGACCTCTCACTCTTCAGTCTGCACAGTACTCATGTACATCAGTACAGATAATTACACAAATTATAGTCTTTAGTCTACTGGACCTTATATAGTCTACTGGACCTTAAATAGAACTGTAAATAGATGTCATAGATAGAGGAAGTAGTGAAGGGAACTGGCCTCGATCCATAAATCAGATGTGTGATGCCAATTCAAAAACACATGACCTTTAGACTGCTCTGTGGTTTAAATAAATGGAATTGTTTCAGCTAGCCTTCACTTTGGCACTTTGGATGGCAGCCATACATTTCAGGTTTCAATTTGCTATGTGTGAACAAATGTCAAGACCATCATTTTTTTTCTCAACGCCTTTGTGACAGAGGAATGACGTTCTTTCGCCTTCTGTCTTACACCTCTCAATATCTATCTATTTTTGAAAGACAATAAAGTCATTCAAGTGTTAAAGGTGCAATCTGCGATTTTAACAATAACAAAGAAACCCTGCCACTGTTTTGGTAAAAAGCTGAGGAATGGGTCTGGAGAAATGCAAACACTCTCAAATTGAAAAAGCAGAGGGTGCAGGCCCCTATCCACATCGACGGGACCACAAATTCCTCGGCGAACACATCACTGACAATCTGAAATGGTCCACCCGCTGAAGAAGTTTGGGTAAGACCATCAGAAACTTGTACAGATGCACAATTGTGAGCATCCTGTCAGGCTGTATCACCGCCTGGTACGGCAACTGCACCGCCTGCAATCGCAGGTCTCTCCAGAGGGTGGTACGGTCTGCCCAACTCATCACCAGGGGCACACTGCCTGCCCTCCAGGACACCTACAACATCCAATGACACAGGAAGGTCAAAAAGATCATCAAGGACATCAACCACCCGAGCCACTGCCTGTTCACCACGCTGTCATCCAGAAAGCGAGGTCAGTACAGGTGCATCAAAGCTGGGACCGAGAGAATAAAAACAGCTTCTATCTCAAGGTTATCAGACTGTTAAATAGCCACCACCATTAAATAGCTACAAAAAACAGCACTTTAGAGGCTGCTGCCCTATATACATAGACATGGAATCACTGGCCACTTTAATAATGTAACTCTAGTAATTTTAATGTTTACATACTGCTTTACTCATCTCATATGTATATACTGTATTCTATTCTACTGTATTTAATCAATGCCACTCCGACATTGCTCATCCTAATATTTATATATTTCTTAACTCCATTGTTTTACTTTTAGATTTGTGTATTGTTGTGAATTGTTAGATACTACTGCACTGTTGGAGCTAGGAACACAAGCATTTCGCTACACCCGCAATAATATCTGCTAAATATGTGTATGTGACCATCCATGATATACCAATTATAGTTTGAACCATATCTTGAGGCTATAAGGTATTTGTTAATAATTACATTGTCTCCACACAAAACCCCAAAATTTCACTTTCTATTCGGAAGAGTGGGGATAGAGTGCCGTTGTCTGAAACAATAGAGTGCGCCTCGTTGGACTTTTGGTGTTAGTTTGGCAGCCTCTACCGCTATTTTGGCTCAGTGAAGCACACCTCTGTTTATTGCACAGGTTAACATTTTCCGTCATGCATCTCGTACTGGAGGTAGCTCTGCAAAGTGGCCACTAGCTGGCACAGCCACAGAGTAATAAAATCTGATTTTAAACCTAACCTTAACCTTAACCTAAACCTAAACTTCACCACGCTGCTAACCCTAATGCCTAATGTTAAATTAAATGAAAACTAGTTTTTATTTTCATTCATTTTACAATATAGCTAATTTTTACTTTGCAGCTGGCCTATCTAAGGGGAAATCACCCAGTTCTGCCTGCAGGACAAGACTCATGACAATAAACATCAACCTGCATTTCTCTCCAGAGATGTTTGATCGGGTTCAAGTCCAGGCTCTGGCTGTGCCACTCAAAGACATTCAGAGACTTGTCCCGAAGCCACTCCTGCGTTGTCTTCGCTGTGTGCTTAGGGTTGTCCTGTTGGAAGGTGGACCTTTGAGGTCCTGAGCACTCTGGAGCAATTATTCATCAAGGATCGGTCTGTACTTTGGTCCATTCATCTTTCCCTCGATCCTGACTAGTCTCCCAGTCCCTGCCGCTGAAAAACATCCCCACAGCATGATGCTTCCATCACCATGCCTCACCGTAGGGATGGTGCCAGGTTTCCTCCAGATGTGACGCTTGGCATTCAGGCCACATAGTTCAATATTGGTTTCATCAGACCAGAGAATCTTGTTTCTCATGGTCTGAGTCCTTTAGGTGCCTTTCGGCAAACTCCAAGTGGGCTGTGATGTGCCGTTTACTGAGGACTGGATTCCGTCTGGCCACTCTACCATAAAGGACTGATTGGTGGAGTGCTGCAGAGATGGTTGTCCTTCTGGAAGGTTCTCCCATCTCCGCAGTGGAACTCCCTGACCAAGGCCCTTCTCCCTCAATTGCTCAGTTTGGCCAGGCAGCCAGCTCTAGGAAGAGTCTTGGTGGTTCCACACTACTTCCATTTAAGAATGATGGAGGCCACTGTGTTCTTGGGGACCTTCAATGCTGCAGAAATGTTTTCGTAACCTTCCGCAGATCTGTGCCTCAACACAATCCTGTCTCGGAGCTCTACGGACAATTCCTTTGACCTCATGGCTTGGTTTTATGTAGACAGGTGTGTGCCTTTCCAAATCATGTCCAATCAACTAAATTTACCACAGGTGGACTCCAATCAGTTGTAGAAACATCTCAAGGATGATCAATGGAAACAAGATTTAAAATAATAATAATAATTTCACCTTTATTTAACCAGGTAGGCTAATTGAGAACAAGTTCTCATTTACAACTGCGACCTGGCCAAGATAAAGCAAAGCAGTGCGATACAAACAACAACACAGAGTTACACATGGAATAAACAAAACATACAGTCAATACTACAATAGAGAAAGTCTATATACAGTGTGTGCAAATGAGGTAGGGTAAGGGGGGTCAGGCAATAAATAGGCCATAGTGGTGAAATTATTACAGTATGGCAAACTAAACACTGGTGTGATAGATGTGCAGAAGATGAGTGTGCAAGTAGCGGTACTGGGGTGCAAAGGAGCAAAATAAATAAAATAAATAACAATATGGTGAGGAGGTAGTTGGATGGGCTATTTACAGATTGGCTATGTACAGGTGCAGTGATCTGTGAGCTGCTCTGACAGCTGGTGCTTAAAGCCTCTTTGGGCTAGGCGGCAGTATTTTCAAAGTAAACTGCCTGTTACTCAGGCGCAGAAGCTAGGATATGCATATAATTGGTAGATTTGGATAGAAAACACGCTAAAGTTTCTAAAAAATAATGTCTGTGAGTATAACAGAACTGATATGGCAGGCAAAACCCCGAGAACATCCATAAAAAAAGATTCAACCTAACACTGTTTCCAATGGCTTTCATGTTTATTATGAGGTGAAGTCCCCCCAGATTGCAGTTCCTAGGTGCTTCCACTAGATGTCAACAGTCTTTAGAAAGAGTTTCAGGCTGGTTTTTGGAAAAATGAGCTAGAAGTTGTAGTTTCTCTAATTGGCTCCCATTTTGGCTGTTGTGTTTCCGTGCACGTGGATGAAGCTCGTTCTTTGTTATTTATCTCCGTTAATGAACATACTATTTTCCATCTTAAATTGGATCATTTATTTACGTATTAGGGTACTTAAGGTTTGATTATAAACATTGTTTGACTTGTTTTGCTAAGTTTATTGGTAACGTTTGGGATTCATTTTGTATGCATTTTGAAGGAGGGAAACTGGTGGATTATTGACTGAAGCGCGCCAGCTAAACTGAGCTTTTATGGATATAAAGAAGGACTTTATCGAACAATAGGACCATTTGTGATGTAACTGGGACCTTTTGGAGTGCCATCAGAAGAAGATCTTCAAAGGTAAGGCATTTATTATATAACTATTTATGACTTTCGTGGCGCACCTGCCTGGTTGAAATATGTTTTTTTAATGCCTTTGTATGCGGGGCGCTGTCCTCAGATAATCGCATGGTGTGCTTTCGCAGGTAAAGCCTTTTTGAAATCTGACACAGCAGCTGGATTAACAAGAAGTTAAGCTTTATTTTGATGTATAACACTTGTATTTTGACGAATGTTAAATATTTATATTTCTGTAATTTGAATTCCGCGCTCTATAATTTCACCAGATGTTGTCGAGGTGGGTCGCTAGCTGAACGCCTGCGCTAGAAAGGTTAACCTGTCTGGGCTAGGGGACAGTATTTTCACGGCCGGATGAAAATTGTACCCAATTTAAACAGATTACTACTCTGGCCCAGAAACTACAATATGCATATTATTAGTAGATTTGGATAGAAAACACTCTAACGTTTCTACAACTGTTTGAATGGTGTCTGTGAGTATAACAGAACTGATATTGCAGGCAAAAACCTGAGAAAAAGTCAACCAGGAAGTGGAGGATCTGAGAATTGTAGTTCTTCTTTCTAGTCCTTTTCAAAAATACAGTATCCGTGGGGTTACGTTGCACTTCCTAAGGCTTCCATTGGCTGTCTAAAGCCTTCAGAAAGTGGTTTGAGCCTTCTCCTGTCACTGGGCAGAGTATAGGAGCTCAGTTACTGAGCGGTCTGCCTGGCAACAAAGGGATTGGATATGCACGCTTTTCCTTCTTTTTCTCCTTGAATGAATACGCTATTGTCCGGTTGGAATATTACTGCAATGTTACGTTAAAAATACCATAAAGATTGATTTTAAACAGCATTTGACATGCTTCTAAGTACGGTAATGGAACATTTTGACTTTTTGTCTCTGGTTCCGCGCTCAAACGTTATGCCTTTGGATAAGTGATCTGTACGCACGAACAAAACGGAGGTATTTGGACATAAATATGGATTATTTGGAAAAAAATAACATTTCTTGTGGAAGTAGCAGTCCTGGGAGTGCATTCTGACGAAGATCAGCAAAGGTAAGAGAATATTTCGAAAACTAATTCTGAGTTTAGGTTGCCCCGAACTTGGCGGGTGTCGTGATGGCTGAGCTATGTACTCAGAATATTGAAAAATGTGCTTTCTCCGTAAAGCTATTTTAAAAACTGTCACAGCGGTAGCATCCAGGGGTAGTTTATCTATAATTCTTTAAATAATTGTTATATATTTTGTCAACGTTTATGATGAGTATTTTTGTAAATTGATGTGCACATTCACCGGACGTTTTGGTGGGAATACATTTTCTGAACATCACGCGCCAATGTTAAATGCTGTTTTTGGATATAAATATGAACTTTATCGAACAAAACATACATGTACTGTGTAACATAATGTCCTAGGAGTGTCATCTGATGAAGATCGTCAAAGGTTAGTGCTTCATTTAGCTGTGTTTTGGGTTTTATTGACACGTCTTTGCTTGGAAAATGGCTGTGTGATTATTTTTGTCTATGTACTCTCCTAACATAATCTAATGTTTTGCTTTCGCTGTAAAGCGTTTTTGAAATCGGACAATGTGGTTACATCAAGGAGAAGTGTATCTTTAAAATGGTGTAAAATAGTAGTATGTTTGAGAAAGTTGAATTATGACATTTTGTTGTTTTTGAATTTGCCACCCTGATAGTTCACTGGTTGTGTCCTGCAGGTGGTCCCACGTAGCCCATAGAAGTTAACACAGTGTCCAAAGAAGGGCCAGAAGTATACAGAATGGTGTCGTCTGCATAGAGGTGGATCAGAGAATCACCAGCAGCAGAGCGACATCATTGATGTATACAGAGAAAAGAGTCGGCCCGAGGATGAACCCTGTGGCACCCCCATAGAGACTGCCAGAGGTCCGGACAACAGGCCCTCCGATTTGACACAGTGAACTCTGTCAGAGAAGTAGTTGGTGAACCAGGCGAGGCAGTCATTTGAGAAACCAAGGTTGTTGTCTTTTATTTATTTATTTTATTTATTTCACCTTTATTTAACCAGGTAGGCAAGTTGAGAAAAAGTTCTCATTTACAATTGCGACCTGGCCAAGATAAAGCAAAACAGTTCGACACATACAACAACACAGAGTTACACAAGGAGTAAAACAAACATACAGTCATACAGTACATACAGTAGAAAAAAAGTCTATATACAATGTGAGCAAATGAGGTGAGATAAGGGAGGTAAAGGCAAAAAAAGGCCATGGTGGCAAAGTAAATACAATTTAGCAACTAAAACACTGGAATGGTAGATTTGTAGTGGAAGAAAGTGCAAAGTAGTAATAGAAATACTAGTCTGCGGATAAGAATATGGTGATTGACAGTCAAAACCTTGGCCAGGTCGACAAATACAGCTGCACAGTATTGTCTCTTATCGATGGCAGTTACGATATCGTTTAGGACCTTGAGCATGGCTGAGGTGCACCCATGACCAGCTCGGAAACCGGATTGCATAGCGGAGAAGGTACGGTGGGATTCGAAATGGTCGGTGATCTGTTTGTTAACTTGGCTTTCGAAGACCTTAGAAAGGCAGGGTAGGATAGATATAGATCTGTAGCAGTTTGGGTCTAAAGTGTCTTCCCCTTTGAAGAGGGGGATGACCGCGGTAGCTTTCAGATCTTTGGGGATCTCAGACGATACGAAAGAGAGGTTGAACAAGCTAGTAATAGGGGTTGCAACAATTTCGGCTGATAATTTTAGGAAGAGAGGGTCCAGATTGTCTAGCCCTGCTGATTTGTACAGGTCCAGATTTTACAGCTCTTTCAGAACATCAGCTATCTGGATTTGGGTGAAGGAGAAATGGGGGAGGCTTGGGCAAGTTGCAGTGAGGGGTGCAGGGCAGTTGACCGGGGTCGGAGTAGCCAGGTGGAAAGCATGGCCAGCCGTAGAAAAATGCTTATTGAGATTCTCAATTATCGTGGATTTATCGGTGGTGACAGTGTTTCCTAGCCTCAGTGCAGTGGGCAGCTTGGAGGAGGTGCTCTTATTCTCCATGGATTTTACAGTGTCCCAGAACATTTTGGAGTTAGTGCTACAGGATACAAATTTCTGTTTGAAAAAGCTAGCCTTTGCTTTCCTAACTGCCTGTGTATATTGGTTCCTAACTTCGCTGAGAAGTTGCATATCGCAGGGGCAATTCGATGCTAATGCAGTACGCCACAGGATGTTTTTGTGCTGGTCAAGGGCAGACAGATCTGGAGTGAACCAAGGGCTTTATTTGTTCGTGGTTCAACATTTTTTGAATGGGTCATGCTTATTTAAGATGGTGAGGAAAGCACTTCTAAAGAACAACCAGGCGTCCTCTACTGATGGAATGAGGTCAATATCCTTCCAGGATACCTGGGCCAGGTCGATTAGAAAGGCATGCTCGCTGAAGTGTTTTAGGGGGCGTTTGACAGTGATGAGGGGTGGTTGATTGACCGCAGACCCATTACGGATGCAGGCAATGATTGCTGAGATCCTGTTGAAGACAGCAGAGGTGTATTTGGAGGGCAAGTTCATCAGGATGAAATCTATGAGGGTGCCCGTGTTTACGGATTTGGGGTTGTACCTGGTAGGTTCATTGATAATTTGTGTGAGATTGAGAGCATCAAGCTTAGATTGTAGGATGGCCGGGGTGTTAAGCATGTCCCAGTTTAGGGCACCTTGCAGCACAAGCTCTGAAGTTAGATGGGGGGCAATCAATTCACATATGGTGTCCAGGGCACAGCTGGGGGCAGAAGGTGGTCTATAGCAAGCGGCAACGGTAAGAAACTTGTTTCTGGAGAGGTGGATTTAGAAGTAGAAGCTCAAATTGTTTGCGCACAGACCTGGATAGTAAGACAGACGAATGCAGGCTATCCCTGCAGTAGATTGCAACTCTGCCCCCTTTGGAAGTTCTATCTTGTCGGAAAATGTTATAGTTAGGGATGGAAATGTCAGGGTTTATGGTGGTCTTCCTAAGCCAGGATTCAGACACGACTAGGACATCCGGGTTGGCAGAGTGTGCTAGGGCAGTGAATAAAACAAACATGCATGAAACTAAGGCTTTTATGGTCAAGTCAACAAATGAGAGTGCCTGGGGAATGGGAGTGGAGCTAGGCACTGCAGCGCCTGGATTAACCTCCACATCACCAGAGGAACAGAGGGGGAGTAGGATAAGGGTACGGCTAAAGGCTAAAATAACTGTTCGTCTAGTACGTTCGGAACAGAGAGTTAAAGGAGCAGATTTCTGGGCACGGTAGAATAGATTCAAGGCAAAATATACAGACAATGGTATGGTAGGATGTGAATACAGTGGGGGTAAACCTGTGCATAGAGTGACGACGAAAGAGATATTGTCTCTAGAAATATCATTTAAAGCAGGTGATATCACTGCATGTGTGTGAGGTGGAACTAAAGTGTTAACTAAGGCGTATTGAGCAGGGCTAGAGGCTCTACAGTGAAATAAGGCAATAATTACTAACCAAAACAGCAATGGACAAGGCATATTGAAGTTAGGGAGAGGCATGCGTAGCCAAGTGATCATAGGAGTCCAGTGAGTGGTTTCAGGCAGCTATCGGGCTGGGGCTAGCAATCTTGCAGAAGGGCCATTGAGGGACGTCGCAGTGGAAGAAAGTTTATTGTGGCCCCCTCGTGGTGTTACGTCGGCAGACGGATTAGCAGGGCTCAGTGTAGTAAACCAGGCCAATTGGCAAAATAGCTATAGTGGCCAAAGAATTTGTCCAATGGGCCTCTTAAGCTAACAGTCCGATGTGCTCTAGACAGCTAGCGGGCCGTGGCGTGATGGGTCAGTGGGGATCTAGGCCAGTTGGCAAAATAGATATTGAATTTCAAGGTGTTGCTGATGGACCTCTACGGCTAGCCGGGAGATGGGCCTAGCAGATGTGCCTATCAAGGCCTGCTCCAGGCTAATTGGTTCTAGCTTCGGGACAGAGACGTTAGCCAGGAGTGGCCACTCGGATAGCAGCTAGCTAGTTGCGATGATCCAGGTGGGAAAAAAAGGTTCAGAGCTTACGGTAGGAATCCGGAGATATGGCAAAAAATAATTCCAATTTGCTCTGGTTTGAGTCGCGCTGTGCAGATTGGAGAGAGTTGTACGGGCTAAAGGTAGTTGATGACCGCTAGCAGTGGCTAGCTGACTACTAGCTAGTAGCTAGTTAGCTGGCTAGCTTCTGTTGGGGGTTCCGGTTCAGAGGACGGATCAGCAAGGCTCCGTGTGGTAAACCAGGCCAATTGGCAAAATAGGTATGGTGGCCAAAGAATTTGTCCGATGGGCCTCTTAAGTTAACAGTCTGATGTGCTCTAGACAACTAGCAGGCCACGGCTAGCAGGCTACCGGGTGGGCATTCAAGGGACATCGCGATGGAGGAGACAGTTGAAAAATCCCCTCGGGCAGAATTGCGTCAGTAGTCCGGTCCAATTCGATAAATAGGTATTGTAGCCCAAGGAGTGGCTGATGGGCCTCTTCGGCTAGCTGGGAGATGGGCCTAGCAGATGGGCCTAGCAATGGCTAACTGACTACTAGCTAGCAGCCAGTTAGCTGGCTAGCTTTGATGGGGGTTCCGGTTCTTAAGTATAAAAATAGCAGATCCGTACCACATTGGGTGAGGCGGGTTGCAGGAGAGTATATTCAGTCCATAGATGGATTTGATATTAAAATATATATGAGGTATATGCAAAAAAAACAAGGAAAAACTATATTTACACGGGACAAGACAAAACACATGTCCGACTGCTACGCCATCTTGGAACCGAAAGTCTGCACCTGAGCTCAATTTATCAAAGATGGCGTAGCAGTGCAGACGTGTTTTGTCGTTGTCCCGTGTAAATTTAGTTTTTATATAAATTTAGCAGTATATATACTGCTCAAAAAAATAAAGGGAACACTTAAACAACACAATGTAACTCCAAGTCAATCACACTTCTGTGAAATCAAACTGTCCACTTAGGAAGCAACACTGATTGACAATACATTTCACATGCTGTTGGGCATATGGAATAGACAACAGGTTGAAATTATAGGCAATTAGCAAGACACCCCCAATAAAGGAGTGGTTCTGCAGGTGGTGACCACAGACCACTTCTCAGTTCCTATGCTTCCTGGCTGATGTTTTGGTCACTTTGAATGCTGGCGATGCTTTCACTCTAGTGGTAGCATGAGACGGAGTCTACAACCCACACAAGTGGCCCAGGTAGTGCAGCTCATCCAGGATGGCGCATCAATACGAGCTGTGGCGAGAAGGTTTGCTGTGTCTGTCAGCGTAGTGTCCAGAGCATGGAGGCGCTACCAGGAGACAGGCCAGTACATCAGGAGACGTGGAGGAGGCCGTAGGAGGGCAACAACCCAGCAGCAGGACCGCTACCTCCGCCTTTGTGCAAGGAGGAGCAGGAGGAGCACTGTCAGAACCCTGCAAAATGACCTCCAGCAGGCCACAAATGTGCATGTGTCTGCTCAAACGGTCAGAAACAGACTCCATGAGGGTGGTATGAGGGCCCGACGTCCACAGGTGGGGGTTGTGCTTACAGCCCAACACCGTGCAGGACATTTGGCATTTGCCAGAGAACACCACGATTGGCAAATTCGCCACTGGCACCCTGTGCTCTTCCCAGATGAAAGCAGGTTCACACTGAGCACATGTGACAGACGTGACAGAGTCTGGAGACGCCGTGGAGAATGTTCTGCTGCCTGCAACATCCTCCAGCATGACCGGTTTGGCAGTGGGTCAGTCATGGTGTGGGGTGGCATTTCTTTGGGGGGCCGCACAACCCTCCATGTGCTCGCCAGAGGTAGCCTGACTGCCATTAGGTACCGAGATGAGATCCTCAGACCCCTTGTGAGACCATATGCTGGTGCGGTTGGCCCTGGGTTCCTCCTAATGCAAGACAATGCTAGACCTCATGTGGCTGGAGTGTGTCAGCAGTTCCTGCAAGAGGAAGGCATTGATGCTATGGACTGGCCCGCCCGTTCCCCAGACCTGAATCCAATTGAGCACATCTGGGACATCATGTCTCGCTCCATCCACCAACGCCACGTTGCACCACAGACTGGCCAGGAGTTGGCGGATGCTTTAGTCCAGGTCTGGGAGGAGATCCCCCAGGAGACCATCCGCCACCTCATCAGGAGCATGCCAAGGCGTTGTAGGGAGGTCATACAGGCACGTGGAGGCCACACACACTACTGAGCCTCATTTTGACTTGTTTTAAGGACATTACATCAAAGTTGGATCAGCCTGTAGTGTGGTTTTCCACTTTAATTTTGAGTGTGACTCCAAATCCAGACCTCCATGGGTTGATAAATTGGATTTCCATTGATTATTTTTCTGTGATTTTGTTGTCAGCACATTCAACTATGTAAAGAAAAAAGTATTTAATAAGATTATTTCATTCATTCAGATCTAGGATGTGTTATTTTAGTGTTCCCTTTATTTATTTGAGCAGTGTTTTTAAATATTTTTCAATCTCTTTTTCCATTTTTAATAAAAATATACCTTCCGGCAACCCAGCTGACCCAATTGTGATACGGATCTGCTATTTTTAGATCTTATAGCTAGAACCCCCGTCAGAAGCTAGACATCAGATGCTAACCAGCTAATTAGCTACTAGTTATTTAGTCATTGTTAGCCACTGCTAGTGGTGTTTACCTTAAGCTCAGTAACCTGCCGCTTTTAGCCTGGATAATACTCGCCAGTCTGCACAGCGCGATATCAACCCTGTGCATTTTGGACTGCTTTTCCCCACTACATCACCAGATTCCTGCCGTAAGCTCTGGACCATTACTCCAGATCATCGCAGCTAGCTAGATTCTACCGAGTGGCCCAGCCCCGAAGCTAGCCTTGAGCCAGGCCCACCTATTTGGCCTGTTCAGTGGACCCTATGATCACTCGGCTACACAGCTGATGCCTCCAGGACTCTTCACTAACACGACTAGAAGCCACTACATCACCGGATTCCTGCCGTAAGCTCTGGACCTTTGAATCAGATCATCGCAGCTAACTAGCTGCTAGCGAGTGGCTAAAGTGGCTAACGCCCTTCTCCCGAAGCTAGCACCAGTTAGTCTCGAGCCAGGTGCATCTCCTGGCTAGCAAACAAAATTTCTCCAGCTACAATTCCTCTTTTGCCAATTGGCCTGGACCATTTGTCGACACGGAGCCCCGCCGATCAATCACGACTGGTCTGCCGACGTAATTCCGTCTGATGTGCCCTCAACCGGCCTTTGTCGGACATCGATGAAGACACTTCTGTAAGCCCCGGACTGCTAACTTTAGGAACGCCATGTCCCCCGCTTGCTAGCGTAGTAATGACTACCTAATGACTTCTCTGTTTCATCTACTGCTGTTCACTGGACCCTATGTTCACCTTGCTACATAGCTGATGCCTGCTGGACTGTTCATTAATCACTGTACTCCATTTTTAGTTATTTTGTTTATCTGTCAGCCCCAACATCGAACTCAGGCCCTGTGTGTAGTTAACTGACCCTCTCTGCCCATTCATCGCCATATTAGCTGTTGTTGTTGTCTTAGCTGATTAGCTGTTGTTGTCTAACCCGTTGTTGTCTTAGCTAGCTTTCCCAATCAACACCTGTGATTGCTTCATGACTTGCTTTATGTCTCTCTCTAATGTCAATATGGCTTGTATACTGTTGTTTAGGGTAGTTATCATTGATTTATTTTACTGCGGAGCCCCTAGCAACACTCAACATGCCTCAGATACCTCTTTTGTCCCACCCTCCCACAAATGCGGTGACCTCACCTAGCATAACTTGTGACTCCAGAGATGCAACCTCTCTTATCGTCACTCAATGCCTAGGTTTACCTCCACTGTACTCGCACCCTACCGTACCCCTGTCTGTACATTATGCCCTGAATCTATTTTACCATGCCCAGAAATCTGCTCCTTTTATTCTCTGCTCCCAACGCACTAGACGACCAGTTTTATATCTCCTTTAGCCGTACCCTCATCCTACTCCTCCTCTGTGCCTCTGGTGATGTAGAGGTTAACCCAGGCCCTGTGTGTCCCCAGGCGCTCTCATCTGTTGATTTCTGTAACTGTAAAAGCCTTGGTTTCATGCATGTTAACATCAGAAGCCTCCTTCCTAAGTTTGTTTTACTCACTGCTTTAGCACACTCCGCCAACTCTGATGTCCTTGCCGTGTCTGAATCCTGGCTTAGGAAGGCCACCAAAAATTCAGTGATTTTCATCCCCAATAACAACATTTTCCAACAAGATAGAACTGCCAAAGGGGGAGGAGTTGCAATTCTGTCACAGTTCTGTCATACTTTACAGGTCTATGTCCAAACAGTTGATTTAAAAATGAATCTCTCCAGAAACAAGTCTCTCACTGTTTCTGCCTGTTATAGACCCCCTCAGCTCCCAGCTGTTCCCTTGACACCATATGTGAATTGATTGCCTCCAATCTATCTTCAGAGTTCGTTCTGTTATGTGACCTAAACTGAGATATGCTTAACAGCCCGGCCGTCCTACAATCTAAGCTAGATGCCCTCAATCTCACACAAACTATCAAGGAACCCACCAGGTACAACCCTAAATCTGTAAACATGGGCACCCTCATAGATATTATCCTGACCAACTTGCCCTCCAAATACACCTCTGTTGTTTTCAATCAGGATATCAGCGATTACTGCCTCATTGCCTGCATCCGTTATGGGTCCGCGGTCTAACGACCACCCCTCATCACTTTCAAACGCTCCCTAAAACACTTCTGCGAGCAGGCCTTTCTAATCGACCTGGCCCAGGTATCCTGGAAGGATTTTGACCTCATTCCGTCAGTAGAGGATGCCTGGTTATTCTTTAAAAGTGCTTTCCTCACCATCTTAAGCATGCCCCTTTCAAAAAATGTTGAACTAAGAACAGATACAGCCCTTGGTTCACTCCAGACCTGACTGCCTTCGACCAGCACAAAACATAATGTGGCGTACTGCACTAGCATCAAATAGTCCCCGCGATATGGAACTTTTCAGGTAAGTCAGGAAACAATAAACAGAGTCAGTTAGGAAAGCAAAGGCTAGCTTTTTCAAACAGAAATTTGCATTCTGTAGCTCTAACTCCATAAGGTTCTGGGACACTTAAGTCCATGGAGAATAACAGCACCTCCTCCCAGCTGCCCACCACTGATTAATCCACGATAATCAAGAATTTCAATAAGCATTTCTCTACGGCTGGCCATGCATTCCTCCTGGCTACCCCAACGCTGGTCAACAGTTCTGCACCCCCCACAGCTACTTGACCAAGCCTCCCCAGCTTCTCCTTCACCCAAATCCAGAAAGCTGATGTTCTGAAAGAGCTGAAAAACCTGGACCCGTACAAATCAGCCAGGCTAGACAATCTGGACCCTCTCTTTCTAAAATTATCTTCCACTATTGTTGCAACCCCTATTACTAGTCTGTTCAACCTCTCTTTCATATCGTCCCAGATTCCTAAAGATTGGAAAGCTGCCGCGGTCATCCCCCTCTTCAAAGGGGGTGACACTCTAGACCCAAACTGTTACATACCTATATCCATCCTGCCCTGCCATTCTAAAGTCTTCGAAAGCCTACTTAACAAACAGATCACTGACCATTTCGAATCCCACCGTACCTTCTCCTCTGTGCAATCCGGTTTCCGAGCTGGTCATGGGTGCCCCTCAGCCACGCTTAAGGTACTAAACGATATCATAACCACCATCAATAAAAGACAATACTGCGCAGCCGTCTTCATCGACCTGTCCAAGGCTTTCGACTCTGTCAATCACCGTATTCTTATCGGCAGACTCAACAGCCTTGGTTTCTCAATTGACTGCTTCACCTGGTTCACCAACTACTTCTCAGATAGAGTTCAGTGTGTCAAATGGGAGAGCATGTTGTCTGGACCTCTGGCAGTCTCTATGGGGGTACCATAGGGTTCAACTCTCGGGCTGACTCTTTTCTCTGTATATATCAATGATGTCGCTCTTGCCGCAGGTGATTCCTTGATCCACCTCTACGCAGATGTCACCATTCTGTATACATCTGTCCCTTCTTTGGACACTGTGTTACCTCCAAACGAGTTTCAATGCCATACAACACTCCTTCCGTGGCCTCCAACTTCTCTTAAATGCTAGTAAAACTAAATGCATGCTCTTCAACCGATGGCTGCCCGCACCCGCCCACCCAACTAGCATCACTACTCTGGATGGTTCTGACTTAGAATATGTGGACAACTACAAATACCTAGGTGTCTGGCTAGACTGTAAACTCTCCTTCCAGACTCATATTAAGCATCTCCAATCCAAAATTAAATCTAGAATCGGCATCCTACTTCGCAATAAAAACTCCTTCACTCACATTGCCAAACATACCCTCGTAAAACTGACTATCCCACTGATTCTCGACTTTGGCAATGTCATTTACAAAATAGCCTCCGACATTCTGCTCAGCAAACTGGACGCAGTCTGTGACAGTGCCATCCATTTTGTCACCAAAGCCCCATATACCACCCACCACTGCGACCTGTATACTTTTGTCAGCTGGCCCTCGCTACATATTTGTCGCCAGACCCACTGGCTCCAGGTCATCTATAAGACTTTTCTAGGTAAAGCTCCGCCTTATCTCAGCTCACTGGTCACCATAACAACACCCTCTCGTAGCACGCGCTCCAGCAGGTATGGTCATCCCCAAATTCAACACCTACTTTGGCCGCCTTTCCATCCAGTTCTCTGCTGCCAATGACTGGAACAAATTGCAAAAATCGCTGACGTTGGAGACTTATGCATTCACTACTGTAAGTCGCTCTGGATAAGAGCATCTGCTAAATGACTAAAATGTAATGTAAATGTTATATCTCGCTCACTAATTTTAAGCATCAGCTATCTGAGCAGATTACCGATCCCTGCAGCTGAACACAGCCCATCTGTAAATAGCCCATCCAACTACCTACCTCATCCACATAATGTTTTTATTTACTTTTTTGGCTCTTTTGCACTCCAGTATTTCTACTTGCACATCATCATCTGCACATCTATCACTTCAGTGTTAAGTTGCTAAATTGTAATTACTTCGCTACTATTGGCCTATTTATTGCCCTACCTCCTTACTCATTTGCACACACTGTATATAGATTTTTATATTGTGTTATTGACTGTACTTTTATTTATCCTATGTGTAACTCTGTGTTGTTGTTTTTTTGTCACACTGCTTTGCTTTATCTTGGCCAGGTCACAGTTGTAAATGAGAACTTGTTCTCATCACATTAAATAAAGGTGAAATAAAAAAATGTATAAAAAATTTTAGTCTCATAGCAACGGTTCTGAAGACTTATGTAAATAAGGTATTTCTGTTTTTATTTTTGTAATAAATTTGCCCCAAATAATAAAAACCTGTTTTTGCCTTGTCATTATGGGGTATTTTGCGTAGATTGATGAGGGATTTTGAAAAAAAATCTATTTAGAATAAGGCTGAATACTTTCCGAATGCACTGTACATGGAAATGAAGGTTGCTTCTCTACCACACCCACAAAGGAAGCACAATCATGGCCTCGGATGTGCAAGTGGAAGACTTCTGTGAGAGGTCACTGTTATGCCTGAATTCGACCCAAAGCAAATGAGGAATTCTGCTGCAGTGTTGAGAGTGGTTGTATGTTATCAATTGGTACGTCAAGAAAAGTTGTTAACTCTGCCAGCCTGCTCTTAATTTCTATTCAGTTCGACTTGCAGTAAATTTGCCATTTGAAATGTGTATTAGCTCATTATAAACTGCTCAAAAAAATAAAGGGAACACTTAAACAACACAATGTAACTCCAAGTCAATCACACTTCTGTAAAATCAAACTGTCCACTTAGGAAGCAACACTGATTGACAATACATTTCACATGCTGTTGTAAAAAATGGAATAGAGAACAGGTGGAAATTATAGGCAATTAGCAAGACTCCCCCAATAAAGGAGTGGTTCCGCAGGTGGTGACCACAGACCACTTCTCAGTTCCTATGCTTCCTGGCTGATGTTTTGGTCACTTTTGAATGATGGCGGTGCTTTCACTCTAGTGGTAGCATGAGACGGGGTCTACAACCCACACAAGTGGCTCAGGTAGTGCAGCTCATCCAGGATGGCACATCAATGCGAGCTGTGGCAAAAAGGTTTGCTGTGTCTGTCAGTGTAGTGTCCAGAGCATGGAGGCGCTACCAGGAGACAGGCCAGTACATCAGGAGACGTGGAGGAGGCCGTAGGAGGGCAACAACCCAGCAGCAGGACCGCTACCTCCGCCTTTGTGCAAGGAGGAGCAGGAGGAGCACTGCCAGAGCCCTGCAAAATGACCTCCAGCAGGCCACAAATGTGCATGTGTCTGCTCAAACGGTCAGAAACAGACTCCATGAGGGTGGTATGAGGGCCCAACTTCCACAGGTGGGGGTTGTGCTTACAGCCGAACACCGTGCAGGATGTTTGGCATTTGCCAGAGAACACCAAGATTGGCAAATTCGCCACTGGCACCCTGTGCTCTTCACAGATGAAAGCAGGTTCACACTGAGCACATGTGACAGACGTGACAGTGTCTGGAGACGCCGTGGAGAACGTTCTGCTGCCTGCAACATCCTCCAGCATGGCCGGTTTGGCGGTGGGTGAGTCATGGTGTGGGGTGGCATTTCTTTAGGGGGCCGCACAGCCCTCCATGTGCTCGCCAGAGGTAGCCTGGCTGCCATTAGGTACCGAGATGAGATCCTCAGACCCCTTGTGAGACCATATGCTGGTGCGGTTGGCCCTGGGTTCCTCCTAATGCAAGACAATGCTAGACCTCATGTGGCTGGAATGTGTCAGCAGTTCCTGCAAGAGGAAGGCATTGATGCTACGGACTGGCCCGCCCATTCCCCAGACCTGAATCCAATTGAGCACATCTTGGACATCATGTCTCGCTCCATCCACCAACGCCACGTTGCACCACAGACTGTCCAGGAATTGGCGGATGCTTTAGTCCAGGTCTGGGAGGAGATCCCTCAGGAGACCATCCGCCACCTCATCAGGAGCATGCCAAGGCGTTGTAGGGAGGTCATACAGGCACGTGGAGGCCACACACACTACTGAGCCTCATTTTGACTTGTTTTAAGGACATTACATCAAAGTTGGATCAGCCTGTAGTGTGGTTTTCCACTTTAATTTTGAGTGTGATTCCAAATCCAGACCTCCATGGGTTGATAAATTGGATTTTCGTTGATTATTTTTGTGTGATTTTGTTGTCAGCACATTCAACTATGTAAAGAAAAAAGTATTTAATAAGATTATTTCATTCATTCAGATCTAGGATGTGTTATTTTAGTGTTCCCTTTATTTTTTTGAGCAGTATACATTCATCATTTATGTTCTTCAACAATCAGTAGGTTAATAAGATACATTTAATGTAACTACACAAGTCAATGTATTGTATTAAATGGGAAGTTCAACCAAAAACACTTCTGGGACATTTATAACACTTGTCTGGCTGTTTGTCAGTACCCCGGTACACCAGATCCGTTGTTTGAATATTTAGATTTCTGTATTTTTATGCTGAATTTCCGAAATTACTTAAAATGCATAAAATACTGTGTATTTATTGTTACATAAACAATGATTGGTGTCTCGGCCAAATAAATGTGTTGTTTAATGTAAAAAGTATAAAAACAAAGACCTACTTCGTGCTAGCTCAAATGTCTTCCATATAGTAATCCAGTAAATACTCTTCTTCGTGGGTTATAAAATGAATATTTACAGGAGGCGGGATGAAGGAGCATCTTACTATTGGTCTTCAAAAAAGGAAATCAGAAAGAAAGGAAGTAAAAAAATATGGTAGCTAGCTAGGCTGGCAGTTCATAATCTCTGAAGTAAAGTATTGTAGGCGAATAACATTAGTAGTCGAGTAGATGAATGACGTTGGCCAAAATGTTATGCTTGCACCCAGGTGCAATAATGTTTTGATCAGATAAAAATACCACAAAGTGGTCACCACAAAGTAATTTATAACGGTATTTGTTTATAAAAACAAAGAGAATCGCACACTCCGTATGTATAAACTCCCAGTCATTTATTGGGTAAAACACCAATGTTTCGGCATCACTGTGCCTACTTCAGTGAACCTGTGCGACTCTCTTTGTTTTTATAGCTTACAGTTTATTTGCCGTTAGTCAACACCTCTACACTAAATAATTTTCTCTGGGTGTGCGCCAGTGTATGCTTTTTATTAACGGTATTTGTTTGCCATTCACTGAACTCATTCATGGTGTTTTTAGCCTACCCTAACGTTATCCTGTCCTACTGACTGTTTTGTTTATTTAGCTTTGTGATGCCTTCCCTTTTCATTACAATGTTACTGATAACTAATAGTATATTATTTTCTACTAGGCATCACAGTTTTCTGTAGTGCTATTGGTTGCATGAAATTACTTGCCCTAGTTAAGGTCCATGAACAGGACACAAACCTAGCCAGAGACATACACACTGAACAAAAGTATAAACGAAACACGCTGCAATTTCAAAGATTTTTATATAAGGAAATCATTCAATTGAAATAAGTTCAATAGGCCCTAATCTATGGATTTCACATGTTGTGACGTGACTATCATTAACCTCTTGACGCTACCCTAGGATAGGGGGCGCCACAGCGCATTTTGAAAAAAATTTGTTCCCATTTTCAACGGCCTACTAATCAAATTCAGAAGCTAGGACATGCATATACTTATTATATATGGATAGAAAACACCCTAAAGTTTCTAAAACTGTTTGAATGGTGTCGGTGAGTATAACAGAACTCATATGGCAGTCAAAACCCCGAGACCGATTGAAACAGGAAGTGGAATTCTGAATTGTGGACTCGACTTCACAGCTTTGCCTATTATTCACAACGTGAGATATCGTTCATTGAGCACTTTCTATTGCTCCCACTAGATGTCCCCAGTCTTTACAAAGTGTTTTGAGCCTTCTACTGTCGAAACTCAATGAAGGAGACGCTGTGGCAATTGGTCACAGTAGGAGAGCCATCAGCATTGTGACGTCGGCGGCCGTGTCTACCCCCACCTTTGGAAACGTTTTGAAACACAATACAATCGTCCCACTCGAATCTTATTGGCTCTCTTGTTGAAACAGGCCCTGAAGATTAATGTTATACAACGTTTGACATGTTTGAACGAACCTAAAGGAGGGAAAAAAGTTATTTTTCGAAACCGCAGTCCCGCGCCCGGAGCAGCATTTGGATACAGCCTTCAGACGCGCTAACAACAGCAAGCTAATGGAACATAAAGGATGGACTTTTTCGACCGAAAATACATTTGTCGTGGACCTGGGATTCCTGGAAGTGCATACATACATACACACTGAACAAAAGTATAAACGAAACACGCTGCAATTTCAAAGATTTTTATATAAGGAAATCATTCAATTGAAATAAGTTCAATAGGCCCTAATCTATGGATTTCACATGTTGTGACGTGACTATCATTAATGTGATGAGTACTATTTATCAAATTATTACTTACTACATTTAATAATTACTCAATTAAATTAATCATGTAACAATTAATTCATTAGTAATTTGGGGCACCACGGGCAAAGTTTATTTAATGAGTTACCGTTTCCCGAATCAGTCATCAATCAATCATTTCATCATATCAGTCTCATTCTGAACGTCATTGACCTCATAAATCTGCACGAACCCTAACCTAAGTGATGAATCAGCGATACACAAATTGGCTTAGTAAATAAATAATTAACTAAATAATCACACAGAAATACATAAACAAACACACAAACACACATGCTATAGGTTATTGATTACTAACATAATGCATATGAAAGGTCCCTAGTGGACTAACCTGATACAATGGCTTGCTACACAATGGTAAGGGGTGGGAAAAGATAAAGAGTGGGAGAGACAAAGAGAGTTCACTTATCGTACATACATTTGGAAACTACGCTCACTGTAAATATGAATATTTAGCACCCTAACAACCACTCATTCGGATTAGAAATGCAACATATATTTACGAGTTGATGTCTTTCTCTGTCATCTTTCTGTTTAAACCACTCGATCCATCCATGACGAGTAGTTAGATGTAATTCTCTGGTTGTCCACCAGAGGCCACAATGTATTTCTTAGTTGTAAGCTTATTTTGTTCAAATCAAATCAAAGTTTATTTGTCACGTGCGCCGAATACTTACAATGAAATGCTTACTTACAGGCTCTAACCAACAGTGCAAAAAAGGTATTTGGTGAACAATAGGTAAGTAAAGATATAAAACATAAGTAAAAAGGCAGTGAAAAATAACAGTAGCGAGGCTATATACAGTGGCAAGGCTATAACAGTAGCGAGGCTACATACAGGCAATGGTTAGTCAGGCTGATTGAGGTAGCATGTACATGTAGATAGGGTTCAAGTGACTATGCATATATGATAAAAAGAGAATAACAGCAGCGTAAAAGAGGGGTTGGGGGTGGGGGCACACGATGCAAATAGTCCGGGTAGCCATTTGATTACCTGTTCAGGAATCTTATGGCTTGGGGGTAAAAACTGTTGAGAAGCCTTTTTGTCCTAGACTTGGCACTCCGGTACCACTTGCCCTGCGGTAGTAGAGAGAACAGTCTATGACTGGGGTGGCTGGGGTCTTTGACACTTTTTAGGGCCTTCCTCTGATACCACCCGGTGTAGAGGTCCTGGATGGCAGGCAGCTTAGCCCCAGTGATGTACTGGGCCGTACGCACTACCCTCTGTAGTGCCTTGCGGTTGGAGGCCTAGCAATTGCCGTACCAGGCAGTGATTCAACCAGTCAGGATGCTCTCGATGTTGCAGCTGTAGAACCTTTTGAGGACCTGATGACCCACGCCAAATCTTTTAAGTTTCCTGAGGGGGCATAGGCTTTGTCGTGCCCTCTTCACGACTGTCTTGGTGTTTGGACCATTCTAGTTTGTTGGTGATGTGGACACCAAGGAACTTGAAGCTCTCAACCTGCTCCACTACAGCCCCGTTGATGAGAATGGGGGCGTGCTCGGTCCTCTTTTTCCTGTGGTCGACAATCATCTCCTTTGTCTTGGTTATGTTGAAGGATAGGTTGTTATTCTGGCACCACCCGGCCAGGTCTCTGACCTCCTCCCTATAGGCTGTCTCGTCATTGTCGGTGGTCAGGCCTACCACTGTTGTGTCGTCTGCAAACTTAATGATGGTGTTGGAGTTGTGCCTGGCCATGCAGTCGTGGGTGAACAGGCAGTACATTAGGGGACTGAGCACGCACCCCTGGGGGGCTCCAGTGTTGAGGATCAGCGTGCCAGATGTGTTGCTACCTACCCTCACCACCTGGGGCCGGCCCGTCAGGAAGTCCAGGAACAAGTTGCAGAGGGAGGTGTTTAGTCCCAGGATCCTTAGCTTAGTGATGAGCTTTGAGGATACTATGGTGTTGAACGCTGAGATGTAGTCAATGAATAGCATTCTCACATAGGTGTTCCTTTTGTCCAGGTGGGAAAGGGCAGTGTGGAGTGCAATAGAGATTGCATCATCTGTGAATCTGTTTGGGCGGTATGCAAATTGGAGTGGGTCTAGGGTTTCTGGGATAATGGTGTTGCTGTGAGCCCTTACCAGCCTTTCAAAACACTTCATGGCTATGGACTTAAGTGCTACGGGTCTGTAGTCATTTAGGCAGGTTTCTTTCGTGTTCTTGGGCACAGGGACTATGGTGGTCTGCTTGAAACATGTTGGTATTACAGACTCAATCAGGGAGATGTTGAAAATGTCAGTGAAGACACCTGCCAGTTGGTCAGCACATGCCCGGAGCACACGTCCTGGTAATCCGTCTGGTCCGGGAGCCTTGTGGATGTTGAACAGTTTAAAGGTCTTACTCACGTTGGCAACAGAGAGCATGATCACACAGTCGTCTGGAACAGCTGATGCTCTCATGCATACCTCAGTGTTGCTTGCCTCGAAGCGAGCATAGAAGTGATTTAGCTCATCTGGTAGGCTCGTGTCACTGGGCAACTCGCGGCTGTGCTTCCCTTTTTAGTCTGTAACAGTTTGCAAGCCCTGACATATAAGACGAGTGTCGGAGCCGGTGTAGTACGATTCAATCTTAGCCCTGTATTGACGCTTTGCCTGTTTGATGGTTCATCAGCAGGCATAGCAGGATTTCTTATAAGCTTCCGGGTTAGAGTCCCGTACCTTGAAAGAGGCAGCTCTACCCTTTAGCTCATTGCGAATGTTGCCTGTAATCCATGGCGTCTGGTTGGGGTATGTACATACAGTCACTGTGGGGACGACATCCTCGATGCACTTATTGATAAAGCCAGTGATTGATGTGGTGTACTCCTCAATGCCATCGGAAGAATCCCGGAACATGTTCCAGTCTGTGATAGCAAAACAGTCCTGTAGTTTAGCATCTGCTTCATCTGACCACTTTTTTTCTGGAGTGTTCTATGAATGAATACATCAGGGGTGTACCACACGTTGGTGAGAGGGAACTGTTCTTCCCTCCCGTCTTGGTCAATTGTCCTAGACTACTTCACAATACCCAGCTGCAGTCTGAGAATGTTTGGTCTATTCTTCACCTTCTTCTGGTCTTGTAGTTTTAAGCATTTCAATGCGTGGACCATGTTCTCACGTTCTCTGGTCTCACCATTTCAGTGTGTAGCCACTGCTCCACGATGTCTGGTCTGGTAGTGTCTAACCATTTGTGGCGTTCTACATACACCGTTCACCTGCTTGGACTGTATTTAAATTCTCATCGAGTCCTTTTTAGCATTCTGGCCTCTCGTCATGGTATCACAGCAAACTGCTTGCCCACACAATGCCTTACTCGTTGTCTGCTGTCTGCCCAGTACAGTTGAATCTGGGATTCATCCATTACGAGCCTACTTCTCCAGTGTGCCTGTGGCCATCAAAGGTGAGCATTTGCCGACCGTTGTCGGTTAGGATGCCGAACTGCAGTCAGATGAGCGCGCAGACCCTGAGACGGTTTCTGACAGTTTGTGCATAATATTTGGGTTGTGCAAACCCACAGTTTCATCAACTGTCCGGGTGGCTGGTCTCAGATAATCCTGCAGGTGAACAAGCCGGATGAGGAGGTCCTGGGCTGGTGTGGTTATGCGTAGTCTGCGATTTTGTGGCCGGTTGGACGTATTACCAAATGTTCTAAAATGACACTGAAGGTGACTTATGGTAGAGAAATGAACATTCAATTCGCTGGCAACAGCCCTGGTGGACATTGCTGCAGTCAGCATGCCAAAATGCTGAAAATGTATATCCAAGTGATTATAAGGTTAATGTACTAATGTGTGTGCATGGGACAAGCTGAGACTTTAATATGTAGCAATGTTAGTGAGACGTTCAAGGAGAAGGGGAACTATTAACAGACAGCAGACAACTTGTGACCACGGAGGAACAGATAACAGGAAGAAGGTCTCCCTGTCCCGGGGAGGGGAGAATCATTGAGGCTACAGTAGATTAGGTCCCAGGTGCAAGATATGATAAACAATGTATGTGTTGTAGAAAAGTTTGTAAACTGCATCGTCAGGGGCAACTGCATCGTCAGGGGCATTTGTATGACGAAATGTGTAATATAAAACGCTGTGTGCATTGTATGGATTTTAGAGCTCTCGTAAATAAACATTCTGATCATTGTAGGCTGGGTCTCAGTCTGTTTCCTTCAACCGGAACCTTACAACTTCTGGTATACAAACTGAGTAGTTAAATTGAAATTCGATTTAAGAACATTGATGACTTAATTCCAGTGTCACCCCAGCACAAGGTGCACTTGTGTAATGATCATGTGGTTTAATCAACTTCTTGATATGGGGCACCTGTCAGGTGGATGGATTATCTTGGCAAAGGAGAAATGCTCACTAACAAGGATGTAAACAAATGTGTGCACAACATTTGAGATAAATAAGCTTTTTGTGAGGAATGGACAATTTCTGGGAACGTTTATTTTAGCTCATGATGTATGGGACCAACACTTTACATGTTGCGTTTATATTTTTGTTCACTATAGATACATATATGGCTCTGAAGCTAGCTGGTGCATTAGCTGTAATGACAACAAACTAGCCTAACCTTTATATTATTTAAATACAAATATTTAAAATACCAGCTCATGACCTGATTTGACATGTAATGACTGACTGTTTTATAGAAGGCAACATCACCATTCACTCTTTCTGTTTATACCTGCATGGGAGGGAATGGAACGAGGAGAGGGGTGGTGGAATAGACATGAGGCTAGGACAATAAACCATACTGTCTGGGATTGTATCTTGTCAATTTCTAACATCTTCTATCTTTGTATCCTTTTCACAACTTTTTCAAAGAGGGTCATCCAATGTTCCTCCCCTCATGCCTCTTCCAATAATTTTTCAGGAGGATGCAAGGAAAGACTAATTAGGACTAACATACATTTTTGGTTTTGTTATTCTGTTACACATCTTCAAGTAGATCCAGAAGTCGTGTGGAATATTACAAACAGGCTAAAGACATTCAACTTTAGAACACGATTGGTCCAGCTGGCTGTCAAGCGGCGGGAAGATTGGTCCAGCCGGCTGTCAAGTGGCGGGAAGATAAACAGATCATACAGTGCCTTGCAAAAGTAGTCATCCTCCTTGGCGTTTTTCATATTTTGTTGCGTTACAACCTGTAATTTAAAATTATTTTTATTTGGATTTCACGTAATGGACATAAACAAAATAGTCCAAATTGGTGAACGGAAATGATTTTTTTTTTTTTTTTTTATAATTCTCAAAAATAAAAAATTGAAAACTGGTACTTGCATATGTAATCACCCACTTTGCCATGAATCCCCTAAATAAGATATGTGCAACCAATTACATTCAGAAGTCACATAATTAGTTAAACAAAGTTCACCTGTATGCAATCTAAGTGTCACATGATCTGTCTCAGTCTATATACACCTGTTCTGAAAGGCCCCAGAGTATGCAACACCACTAAGCAAGGGGCACCACCAAGCAAGCGGTGCCATGAAGACCAAGGAGCTCTCCAAATAGGTCAGGGACAAAGTTGTGGAGAAGTACAGATCAGGGTTTGGTTGGGTTATAAAAAAATATCATAAACTTTGAAAATCGCCCAATTAAAGCACCATTAAGTCCATTACCAAAAAAATGAAAGAATACGGCACCACAACAAACCTGCCAGAGAAGGCCGCCCACCAAAACTCACGTACAAGGCAAGGAGGGAAATAACCAGAGAGGCAACAAAGAGACCAAAGATAACCCTGAAGGAGCTTCAAAGCTCCACAGTGGAGATTGGAGTATCTGTCCATAGGACCACTTTAAGCCGTACACTCCACAGAGCTGGGCTTTACGGAAGAGTGGCCAGCAAGAGCCATTGCTAAAATAAAAAAATAAGAAAACACGTTTGGTGATGCCAAAAGGCATGTGGGAGACACCCCAAACATATGGAAGGAAATACTCTGGTCAGATGAGACTAAAATTTAGCTTTTTGGCCATCAAGAAAAATGCCATGTCTGGCGCACACCCAACACCTCCCTTCACCCCGAGAACCCCATCCCCACAGTGAAGCATGGTGGTGGCAGCATCCTGTTGCGGGGATGTTTTTCATCGGCAGGGACAGGGAAACTGGTCAGAAATGAAGGAATGATGGATGCCGCTAAATACAGGGAAATTCTTGAGGGAAACCTGTTTCAGTCTTCCAGAGATTTGGCCATCATAAACCAAGATGACGTAGCAGTCAGACGTCTTTGTCCTGTCGTGTCCATTGTATATCTTTTTACATATTTTTCTTCGCATATCGTTTAAAAATATTTTCCTAAACCTCAACTTCTAAATACTCTCCTGCAACCCGCCTCACTCAATGTGGCGTGGATCTGTTTTTTTTCCTAAAGTATTTCTATTTACTTCGGATCTGGAATCCCTCAACTGAAGCTAGCCGGCTAACTACCTACTAGCTATCAGTTAGCAAACCACTGCTAGCGGCCATCAGCTAACTTTTAGCTCGGAAAGCTCTCGCCAGTTCGTACAACGTGACTCAAACCAGAGCATAACGGACCTATTATTTTTTTTCTCTCCATATCCCCGGATTCCTACCGCAAACTCTGAACATTTTCATCTGGATCTTCGCAACTAGCTAACCGCAATCCCGGGTAACTACTCCTGGCTAGCGTTTCCATCCCGGAGCAAGCACCAATTAGCCTGAAGCTAGCATGGGTAGGGCTCCTGTGCTACCACCGAAGCCCACTCCTGGGCTACAATATCCGGACGCCTTCTACTGCCGGTACAGGGCACGGAACCCCGCCGATTCTCTAAGACTTGAATACCGACATAATCTGCCAGAGGATTCCAACAGGCCCCTCAGGCGCGCTGTCCGCTGAAGGCCCATTCTGCTAACCGCAGCCTGCTAGCTACCTAGAGCTACTTGGAACCCTACTATCGATGTCACCGCACGAAGAGGCAAAAACAGACTTACCTCCATCGCGACGTCCCCCAAAGGCCCTTCTGCTAACTTGCTAGCTCCGGTCTGCTAACTGCTAGCTTGCTAGCCCCGGTCTGCTAACTGCATACTTGCTTGCCCCGGTCTGCTAACTGCTTGCTTGCTAGCCCCGGTCTGCTAACTGCTAGCTTGTTTAGCCACGGCCTACTAACTGCTAGCCTGTTAGCACCGGCCTGCTAACTGTCTGAATCGCCGTGTTCCCAGCCAGCCCAACCACTCACTGGACCCATTTGTTCACTTGGCCTCTCATGCCTCTCTCTAATATTAATATGCCTCGTCCATTACTGTCCTGGTTAGTGATTACTGTCTTATTTCACTGTAGAGCCTCTAGCCCTGCTCAATATGCCTTAACCAACCATGTTGTTCCACCTC